>NW_027637964.1:0-132500 GCF_951216825.1 Electrona antarctica | reverse complement strand
CCCGGGTGTGATTTCATTACGTCAGACATTACGTCAGACCACAGATGATCAGTCTATATAAGACCTTTACACCACTCAGTTCACACGGGTGTGATTTTTCATTAACATCCTACGGCAGGCAAAACTGTCAAACATGTCACACTTTCCTTATGCTTTAAGTAGCATGTGACATGTCAAACTAAGGGGTTTTCATTTTTGAGTGGTGTAAACCAGGGGTTCTCAACCCGTGGGTCGCGACCCCTCGGGGGGTCGCCAAATTATTTTAGGGGGTCCCCAAATTATTTTAAAAAAATAAATAAATACAAATATATATATATATTTTTTAAATTTCACGATTTTTCAAAAATAGCAGACCTACAAGCTCGTAGCGCGCCACTCGTTGGCGCGCTACGAGCTTGTAGATCTGCTTTTTTTAAATAGCTAAATTATAACAATGCTTAAAACACCAAAAGGGGTTCCCGCCCAAAATGGTTTAAGGTTATTGTAGCAGTCAATTTATATTGGGGGTCGGGAGGGGGCGGGGCGGGGGTCCCGAGACGTTGCCAAAGCATTTTCGGGGGTCCCCGGGCAAAAACGTTGAGAACCCCTGGTGTAAACCACTCCAACAAGTGGCTTTGTACCCATGTACCCGTGTTCGTACCAAAAAAATGAGCATGGTTACTATGGTCACTGACATTACGTCAGACCACAGCTGATCAGGCTATATAAGACCCTGCACCACTCAGTTCACACGGGTGTGATTTTTCTGAATACATTCCAAGCATTAGTTTTGCACAAAAAACACTCCTTGGGCTAAAAACGGCCATAGACGTCATGACATTAATGTGATGAGGTCAGCACATTTTGGGCTATTTGTGTCTATGGCTGTTTTTAGCACAAGGAGTGTTTTTTGTGCAAAACTAATGCTTGGAATGGATTCAGAATCATGAAAACCCCCTAGTTTGACATGTCACATGCTACTTCATGCCTCCACCCCCCATCTGAAAATATGTTGTTCCAGTGACCCCCCCCTCCCCTCCCAGAAGCAAAGATTTTAGTTAAAATGTTCACTCTGTAATAATATATATTCAAAGACTTGAGGCACATTTTCACGATTTTTCAAAAATAGCAGACCTACAAGCTCATAGCGCGGCACTCGGTGGCGCGCTATGAGCTTGTAGGTCTGCTATTTTTCAATAGCTAAAGTATAACATAATGCTTTAAAACACCAAAAGGGGTTCCCGCCCAGAATGGGTTAATACAAAATGGAAGTTCTACATTTTTGACATTTTTGCCTGCCATAGGATGTTAATGGTCACAAGAAACCCCTATAAAAAAGCCCAATACTTTCAGCCGGTCAGCAAGTGGATTCATGAATGTATGTATATAGACAATATTTTAGGCTAATAAAAAAGACTATATACCAAATGTCCCACCCGTCAACCTCGACTGCCGGACTCTAGGCCACACCCCTCTAGGCCACACCCCTCTAGGCCGCACCCCTCTAGGCCACACCCCTCTAGGCCGCACACAGAAGCCTGTGTCCTTTTTTGGGAAACACTGTCAAACACAACAACATAGAAAAAGACAACCTAGACTAGAGCACAGCCATACCTGTCCTCATTGGGCCCGTAAAAGGCCTCCTGCAGGAATACATTTAGAAGCAAACCTGTTTCCATAAAGCCTCTTTAGCCTACACACACCGTCCACATGTGGCAGAAGTAAAACCATTCGCAGAGAATTGTTTTTAAGAGTGAAGAGAGCCTACTGTCAGCTGTCCAGCAGTCCAAATATTATTACATTAAATTTCAGAGGCGATGTCGGCAAGGTAAATGTAGGCCTAAATGAAAACATTGGGCAAGTGAATTAAATTGAATAACACTCGATTGTGGGTTAATAAATATAGGCCTATAGTTCGGCAGCCGACAGGCGTCTTTTGTTTAACCCATTTAGACCCGAGGACGATTCTACAAATGCCTTCTAAATCCTGACAGTTTTCTGAAAAAACCTCATGTTTGTTTCTATGTTAGTGGTGCTCAACCTTTTCCATGTCAAGGACCCCCAATAATATATGTATTTTGCCACATTTGAGTTAAAACCGTTCGCTCTGAAAGGATATATATTCAAAGATTTGCGACACATTTTCAATGTTTTTCAAAAATAGCAGATCTACAAGCTATGAGCTTGTAGATCTGCCTACCATACCAAGCCTACCATACCAGGCCCACATTCAAATATGTGAGTGAGAACATGTGAATGAGTGTTTCTGTCATTCCGATCTCCCACATATTGCTATTTATCTTTATCTCTCAGCCAAGGCTGTAGTGGTCTGCAACGTGTCACTAAGGAGTATGAAATCCTTGTTTGACCAACACGCACACGCCTGAAGATGCACTGTGTGCGCGCCAGACTGCGTGCTTGACAAACTACAATGTGAAAGCAAACCCAACACACAATGTTACAACTACACCCCTGAAGTCTACCAAACTATACAGTAGGTGTTAAAAAAAACTCTGTATAAGATGTCAATATTGAGAGATACTCACGTCCTTTAATGAGATGAGGATTGAACCGATCTTCTCCACCATGTTTCACTCTGTAGGAAGTAGAACAACAATGCATCAATGTCTGACTGTCTAACACAACGTCTCCACTAGCTGACACTACAGTGTTTCACTCTGTAGGAAGTAGAACAACAATGCATCAATGTCCGACTGTCTAACACAACGTCTCCACTAGCTGACACTACAGTGTTTCACTCTGTAGGAAGTAGAACAACAATGCATCAATGTCTGACTGTCTAACACAACGTCTCCACTAGCTGACACTACAGTGTTTCACTCTGTAGGAAGTAGAACAACAATGCATCAATGTCTGACTGTCTAACACAACGTCTCCACTAGCTGACACTACAGTGTTTCACTCTGTAGGAAGTAGAACAACAATGCATCAATGTCTGACTGTCTAACACAACGTCTCCACTAGCTGACACTACAGTGTTTCACTCTGTAGGAAGTAGAACAACAATGCATCAATGTCTGACTGTCTAACACAACGTCTCCACTAGCTGACACTACAGTGTTTCACTCTGTAGGAAGTAGAACAACAATGCATCAATCATCACATGTCTGAAAATAGTAAAATTGTGGTGATGCCCCACAAACGTTACCCACAAATAGTAAAGGGTTCTCCTGTAAACCGGGCCCCACAACAGGGTCTACTCACTTGAGATTCTCCAGCCCAGCAGAGAGCAGCATCTTCATTCCTGACTCATTCACCATGTTGAGACTCAGGTCCAATTCTCTCAGATGGAGGGAGGGATTAGAGGTTAGAGCTGAGGCCAGAACTTCACAGCATCTCTCTGTCAACCCGCAGTTCTCCAGTCTAAATGAAGAATACAACCAGATATGAGAGAGAGAGAAAGAGAGAGAGAGAGAGAGAGAGAGAGAGAGAGAGAGAGAGAGAGAGAGAGAGAGAGAGAGAGGGGGAGATTAAAACCAATAAAATACATATTCCTGGATAGGATAGTGGCAGTTCACCCTGCCACTGAGACTGAAGTTAACAAACAGGGTTTGAATTTGCAGAGAATGAGATTTGTTTGACATTATTTATTGTGTATTTGTTGATTGATAATTGATTGTTGACTTCATTGAAGGGAGCAACTACTGTGGGGTATGGGGAACATGCCAACAGTGGGAGGGTTTGTTTAGAGAACTCTTTAATCATATTATGTGGATCATTTATAGTATTATGTGACACTAAAATGTATGTTATGAATTGTGATGTCTCTGGACATTGGGAATGCACTGGTATGATTGTGGAATCAATCCAGGGTTGGTTTGGTCCATGGGAGGGGCCTAGCCATTATAAGGAGCACCTGTCATTGGTCCATGGGAGGGGCCTAGCCTTTATAAGGAGCACCTGTCATTGGTCCATGGGAGGGGCCTAGCCTTTATAAGGAGCACCTGCCACTGCCCGGGCAATCAAGGTAGGATTGCACAGGGTGCAGAGCAGACCTAGATAGAGCCAACCTGGCCAGTGGGCTGTATATATACTTCTTTTTGTATGTTTGTTGGAACGACCCTTTCATGTGAACTCTGCAAGGTGAATAAAACGTATTGGATTGTGCATCAAAAGACTGTTGGTTTTTCAGAACTTTACTATTTTTGAGCTGGTTCAGTGCCATGTTTGGGCCCACACTACCTTCACACTAGGACAAAGTGTGAAGGGAACCTACTTGCAACCAGCAGAAGAAGAATTTTCATAAAACTGCAATTTTAATTGGCTCATAAAAGCATAATTTTTTCCACTTAAAAGATAGATAGGCTATTGGTCCAAAGTTCATGCTGGTCAACAGTAGAACACTACATTTTCAACGTGAATCACATTGAATGGCCGCTGTTTTCCCGAATATTTGACAATGGGATTCTCAGATTGCATTGAATGTGAATCACATTCAATGTGATTTACAATGTGATTCACATTCAATGTGAATCACATTGAATGTGAATCACAATGGCATGTTCTAAGGGACCAGTTGAAATGTAGGAAAAGGGGGGCCGGAGAGCGTTTGTTTAATAGAATCTTACCTGTGCAGGTAAGACACCCAAAGAAGAGGCCGACGCAGCGCGGCGCCCCGTCACGCACAGCCTTCTATTAAACAAGCGCTCTCCCACACGTCTTGTTTTACGGCAGGTTGAATATTACGGCAGGAATATCACTTGTGGAATATTTTGGACAGAAAGTAGCTCATAACATGTCTACGGGGGATTTATATGAAAAACAAGCTTTGCAGATTGAAAGAGCATAATTCAAGCTTGGACTACAGCTGCAATGTTGGTGAGTTTAACGTCGTTTAAGACAAGCAGATCGCAAACGCAATATGATGAGTGGGAAGTCAATGGAGGGTATTGCAACTCTATATTCATCCCATTGTAAAAAAATATAGAGTTGCAAATTGCGGCTAGTATTAATGTACCTTGCGGTCGTCAGACTCTTCTTATCTAAACCAACCAATAGGGTGACCAGATCCCAACTAACCAGATGTGGGACAAAGAGTGTGTTTGTGTGGGACAATGTGGGACACATGCAGGGTTGTGTCGTGGGCGTGAATAATGTGTATACGAAAACAAAAATAATAACATTTCTATTCCTCAATTAGACATTTCTATTCTGCCCCTCACATAGCATATCTATGCTTTGCCATCTGGTTGATTCAGTAGCACATAATAGGACTATGATGATAATAACTATAATAGAACTACTAAAATAAACTTAACAGAAATCCATTTAAATGAACTATTATTGGACAAACAGGACAATAGACCAACCAATACACAATACACCAACCAACCAACCAACCAATACAACTGGACAATACACCAACAAAACAACTGGACAATACACCAACCAACCAACCAATACAACTGGACAATTCACCAACCAACCAACCAACCAATACAACTGGACAATACACCAACCAACCAACCAACCAATACAACTGGACAATTCACCAACCAACCAATACAACTGGCCAATACACCAACCAACCAACCAACCAATACAACTGGACAATTCACCAACCAACCAACCAATACAACTGGACCAACCAACCAACAAACCAACCAACCAACAAACCAACCAACCAACCAACCAACCAACCAACCAACCAACCAAGGGGCTTTGATTTGATTGTGAAGGCATGAATTACAACCAATAAGGAACCAATAAATAAATGTTTACTTTATCAAAGTATCCTCCTAACAAAGCCAACTACTGCAAATTATTTTGAAATTATACAGGTCAAATAAATAAAATAAAATAAAATAGGTCAGCATTGGAGGCAACTCAATAATAAATTAAATTGTAAACACACTTCTCCACCATAGCAGCACAGCCAGGATATACACTTTGTAGGTGTTTTTAGGTGTTTATGTTGTCCATTACAAGTCTGAAAGTCTCTCAGTTGTACTGTGTGGTAAACACTAGTTAGTTCAGCTGCTGTTACCTTTTCTTCTTGTTTTGGTTTTAGTACAAACGTGTCCATGCACCGTGAAGCCTCCTTTTGATCAACACGTTGCTTCACGTCGTTATTCACCTCCTCCGTGTGTCACTGAGAAACGACTCTAATTACAAATGTCACAGAAGACTCTTTCAATATGCCTTGCACTGCATGGCTTCTTCACCCACGGATAAATAGTTTCCCTGTGCTTGTTGTAACTGCACTTCATTTTCTTCCCCTTTCTCCTCCATGTTTTAGCTAAGACGCTAACTCGTTGTACTGTGTTTCGTGCGTTGTTTTGTTTTGGTGGGTGTTCACTAAACTATCCGCACCGCATTGATTTGATTTCCCCCTCTCTGCCTGGCTGTTTGATTGACAGTCAATCCTACCTACACACACACACAGTCACGGCCCGCCCCCTGGCCCAGTCATGACAGCCGCCACAGATAAAGCTGCTCTCTCCCACAGACCCACAGATAAAGCTGCTCTCTCCCACAGAGCCACAGATAAAGCTGCTCTCTCCCACAGACCCACAGATAAAGCTGCTCTCTCCCACAGAGCCACAGATAAAGCTGCTCTCTCCCACAGAGCCACAGATAAAGCTGCTCTCTCCCACAGAGCCACAGATAAAGCTGCTCTCTCCCACAGAGCCACAGATAAAGCTGCTCTCCCACAGAGCCACAGATAAAGCTGCTCTCTCCCACAGACCCACAGATAAAGCTGCTCTCTCCCACAGAGCCACAGATAAAGCTGCTCTCCCACAGAGCCACAGATAAAGCTGCTCTCCCACAGAGCCACAGATAAAGCTGCTCTCCCACAGAGCCACAGATAAAGCTGCTCTCCCACAGACCCACAGATAAAGCTGCTCTCCCACAGAGCCACAGATAAAGCTGCTCTCCCACAGAGCCACAGATAAAGCTGCTCTCTCCCACAGAGCCACAGATAAAGCTGCTCTCCCACAGAGCCACAGATAAAGCTGCTCTCCCACAGAGCCACAGATAAAGCTGCTCTCCCTTGGTGCTCAACCTTTTTCATGTCAAGGACCCCCAGAATTCTCTCTATTGGGCCACGGACCCCCATCTGAAAATATGTAGTTCCAGGGACCCCCCAGAAGCAAATATTTTAGTTAAAAATGTTCGCTCTGAAATATATATTCAAAGATTTGCGCCATATTTTAACGATTTTTCAGAAATAGCAGACCTACAAGCTCACTCGGTGGCGCACTATGAGCTTGTAGATCTGCTATTTTTCAATAGCTAAATTATAACATAATGTTTAACCCATTTAGGCCTGACGTCGAAACAAAAAAAGTCTTCTGAAAGAATATATATATTCAAAGATTTGTGTTGCATTTTCACGATTTTTGAGTGGTGCAACCACTCCAAGGAACAGCAATGTCCGTGTTCACATATGTGTTCACCCATGTTTTCACCCACCCACCTATGTGACTATGTCACTATGAGCACGAGTACCAATGACTACCAAAAGTGGCGCTGTTGTGCCAGAAACAGAGAGAGAGAGAGATGCCTGCTAATGAGAGACAGAGAGAGAGAGAGGGGGGGGGGGGGGGGGAGTTGCACCACTCAGTTCACACGGGTGTGATTTTTCAAAAATAGCAGACCTACAAGCTTGTAGATCTGCTATTTTTCGATAGCTAAAGTATAACATAATGCTTATTTAAAACACCAAAAGGGGTTCCCGCCCAAAATGGGTTAATTATAAAGTAAGCTATGCTACTACGCTTTCATATATGGAGTATACGGTTGTCTACGCACATACGCGTAGTTAGCACCATTAGGTACCGTTAGCCTAGCTAGCCTAGTCACTGTATCTTATCAATATTATGGTCAGTGTGAGTTACCATGATATTAACCTCATCCACACTCTTCAAATACCAAATAATAATAAAAAAGTTAAATGAATCTGACCTGAGAGTCTCCAGACAACAGTTTGGCCTCTTCAGTGCAGCACAAATGAGATCCAGTCCGGAATCCTTCAAGTCGTTTCCACTCAAGTCCAGTTCTCTCAAATGGGACGGATTGGAGCTGAGAGCTGAAGCCACAACTTCACATCCTCTCTCTGACAAGGAGCAGTTCTCCAGTCTAAATGAATACAACCAGATGAGGAGAGAGAGAGAGAGAGAGAGAGAGAGAGAGAGAGGGGGAGAGGGAGAGGGAGAGGGAGAGGGAGAGGGAGAGGGAGGGGGAGGGGGAGAGGGAGGGGGAGGGGGAGAGAGAGGGGGGGGGGGGGGGTTGGGAGTGGGAGATTAAAACCAATAAAATACATATTCCTGGATAGAGAACCTACTTGCCACCAGCAATTTGAATTGGCTCATAAAAGCATCATTTTTTTCACTTAAAAGATATATAGGCTATTGGTCCAAAGTTCATGCTGGTCAAGAGTAGAACACTACATTTTCAACGTGATTCACATTGAATGTGAATCACATTGAATGTGAATCACATTGAATGTGAATCACAATGGCATGTTCTAAAGGGACCAGTTGAAATGTAGGAAAAGGGGGGCCTGGAGGACAATAGGGGAGGGTGATGCTTTTCTAATTGTAGTCAGAGGGAGGGAATTCTGATAATAAAATAGTCTGGGTTTTTATATATACATGTTTTACTGCAGCTTTTTTAAATTCAGTCGAACTTTGTCTAATAATACTCTGTTGCTTTCACTTGTAGTTGGTACTTCCCAACGCTGGCTATGCGAGGCTACAGTTTATCATTGTTCCTCCTATGTGTCAATCATTGTGATTGGCCTATCCACACACTGGGCGTGTGCCTGCCACACACACACACACACACACACACACACACACACACACACACACACACACACACACACACACACACACACACACACACACACACACACACACACACACACACACACACACACACACACACACACACACACACACACACACACACACACACACACACACACACACACACACACACACACACACACACACAGGTCCGTCCGTCTTTCTCTCTCTAGTCTGCCGATGCGAACGGAAATAAAAGCCTGGCTACTGAAGGCTAGTCTGTCTCAGTCCCTCATATCTCTGGACACTTTCTTCATACTGAGCAAGCACAGAAACGCTATTAATTATAAAGTAAGCAGTGATGGGCAAGCTACTTGGAAAATGTAGTAAGCTACACTACCAGTTACTCTCTATTAATATATTAATATATAATATATATGGAGTATACGGTTGTCTACGCACAATCGCACATACGCGTAGTTAGTACCATTAGGTACCGTTAGCCTAGCTACGTTTATAAAATGTAGATAGCAGTGAAAAAGTGAATATAAATTCAAAATTCAAAACTAGGGGATGACACTGACAACAAAACACATTGAACCACTCAGAGGTGTTTAGGTTTTAAAGGTGGTATCTCAGCATAAAGACTACATACATTAGTCACTGTATCTTATCAATATTATGGTCAGTGTGAGTTACCATGATATTAACCTCATCCACACTCTTCAAATACTACCACCATCATAACTACATTATAATCACTTACTATAACAGAACTTTAATGAACCAAATCACAATACAAATTTAATCTGACCTGAGAGTCTCCAGGTTTGGGCAGTTCAGTGCAGCACAGATGAGAACCAGTCCGGAATCCTTCAAGACGTTTCCACTCAAGTCCAGTTCTCTCAAATGGGACGGATTGGAGCTGAGAGCTGAAGCCACAACTTCACAGCCTCTCTCTGACAAGAAGCAGTTCTCCAGTCTAAATGAATACAACCAGATGAAGAGAGAGAGAGAGAGAGAGAGAGAGAGAGAGAGAGAGAGAGAGAGGGTTAGGGAGAGGGAGGGAGTGGGAGATTAAAACCAATAAAATACATATTCCTGGATAGAGAGCCTACTTGCAACCAGCAGAAGAAGAATTTTCATAAAACTTCAATTTTAATTGGCTCATAAAAGCATAATTTTTTTCACTTAAAATATAGATAGGCTATTGGTCCAAAGTTCATGCTGGTCAACAGTAGAACACTACATTTTCAACGTGAATCACATGCCTTTCTAATTGTAGTCAGAGGGAGGGTGAGCAGAATCCAATTCTGATAATAAAATACATTTTACATGTTTTACTACAGCTTTTTTTAATTCAGTCGAACTTTGTCTAATAATACTCCTCTGTTGCTTTCACTTGTAGTTGGTACTTCCCAACGCTGGCTATGCGAGGTTACAGTTTATCATTGTTCCTCCTATGTGTCAATCATTGTGATTGGCCTATCCACACACTGGGCGTGTCCAGCACACACACACACACACACACACACACACACACACACACACACACACACACACACACACACACACACACACACACACACACACACACACACACACACACACACACACACACACACACACACACACACACACACACACACACACACACACACACACACACACACGTCCGTCCGTCTCTCTCTACTCTGCCGATGCGAACAAAAATAAAAGCCTGGCTACTGAAGGCTAGTCTGTTTTAGCCTGGCTAATAAGCCAGACTCAAATCACGCTGTCGTGTGGTATTTGAGTCTGGAGATGCTGTGTATGGATCTTGTTTCCTGGGGGGCGGGTTCTAACATTTTCTCTTTGACGCAATTGGTCAGAGCTACTGTCAGTCAAAGGTCTCAAGCATTGAACGTCACTGTACCAAAGCCCGCCCATATTGCATACCGTGTCCCGATTGGCCACGTAGGAAATGGGCATACAATTGAGCCTCTCCAGACCGTAATCTGCCGGCAGGCAATTTTTTTTTGCCAACGGCTGATTCGGTCTGGCTTATTAGCCAGGCTAAGTCTGTCTCAGTCCCTCATATCTCTGGACACTTTCTTCATACTGAGCAAGCACAGAAACGCTATTAACCCATTTTGGTCGATTAAAAAAACAAGGCTTCTAAATCCTAACATTTTTCTGAAAAACCTATGTTTCTATGTCAGTGGTGCTCAACCTTTTTCATGTCAAGGACCCCCAGAATTCTCTCTATTGGGCCACGGACCCCCATCTGAAAATATGTAGTTCCAGGGACCCCCCAGAAGCAAATATTTTAGTTAAAAATGTTCGCTCTGAAATATATATTCAAAGATTTGCGCCACATGTTAACGATTTTTCAAAAATAGCAGAACTACAAGCTCGTAGCGCGCCACTCGGTGGCGCGCTATGAGCTTGTAGATCTGCTATTTTTCAATAGCTAAATTATAACATAATGTTTAAAACACCAAAAGGGGTTCCCGCCCAAAATGGGTTAATTATAAAGTAAGCTGTGATGGGCAAGCTACTTGGAAAATGTAGTAAGCTACACTACCAGTTACTCTCTATTAAATATAGCTCAACGGAAGCTATCCCCAGAGAATTGTAGCAAGCTAAACTATAAGCTACATGGCAAAAGTAGCTAGCTACATGGACACTACTTTTTTCTATTCATGTTTTTATCAACTTCATGATCAAGTTTCCACCGAACAAATAGGCAGGCAAAAATGCTGAGTTTGATTGTTTATTAAAAAACAAACTGGAAACAAGCCCTCTGTCTGGCTTTTGGTGTCAACTTTTTCACATTTACTTGTATCAATGTACCTTGCGGTTGTCAGACTCTTCTTATCTAAACCAACCAATAGGGTGACCAGATCCCAACTAACCAGATGTGGGACAAAGAGTGTGTTTGTGTGGGACAATGTGGGACACATGCAGGGTTGTGTCGTGGGCGTGAATAATGTGTATACGAAAACAAAAAGAATAACATTTCTATTCCTCAATTAGACATTTCTATTCTGCCCCTCACATAGCATATCTATGCTTTGCCATCTGGTTGATTCAGTAGCACATAATAGGACTATGATGATAATAACTATAATAGAACTACTATGCAAATAAAATAAACTTAACAGAAATGCATATTAATTAACTATTATTGGACAAACAGGACAATAGACCAACCAACCAATACACAATACACCAACCAACCAACCAATACAACTGGACAATACACCAACAAAACAACTGGACAATACACCAACCAACCAATACAACTGGACAATACACCAACAAAACAACTGGACAATACACCAACCAACCAACCAATACAACTGGACAATACACCAACCAACCAACCAATACAACTGGACAATACACCAACCAACACAACTGGACAATTCACCAACCAACCAACCAACCAACCAAGGGGCTTTGATTTGATTGTGAAGGCATGAATTACAACCAATAAGGAACCAATAAATAAATACTTTATCAAAGTATCCTCCTCCTAACAAAGCCAACTACTGCAAATTATTTTGAAATTATACAGGTAAAATAAATAAAAGATAAAATAAAATTGGTCAGCATTGGAGGCACCTCATAATAAATTAAATTGTAAACACACTTCTCCACCATAGCAGCACAGCCAGGATATACACTTTGTAGGTGTTTTTAGGTGTTTATGTTGTCCATTACAAGTCTGAAAGTCTCTCAGTTGTACTGTGTGGTAAACACTAGTTAGTTCAGCTGCTGTTACCTTTTCTTCTTGTTTTGGTTTTAGTACAAACGTGTCCATGCACCGTGAAGCCTCCTTTTGATCAACACGTTGCTTCACGTCGTTATTCACCTCCTCCGTGTGTCACTGAGAAACGACTCGAATTACAAATGTCACAGAAGACTCTTTCAATATGCCTTGCACTGCATGGCTTCTTCACCCACGGATAAATAGTTTCCCTGTGCTTGTTGTAACTGCACTTCATGTTCTTCCCCTTTCTCCTCCATGTTTTGTGCGTTGTTTTGTTTTGGTGGGTGTTCACTAAACTTGTAACAATCGCCCTCTTCACAGCAAGGCAAATTATTGACTAAGGAATAAATAAGCGGGACCGTAGGGTTAACTCTTAACACTTTATAGGGATACTCAAAGGTTGTATTATCACAGGTAAACAGTGCACATCACCATGACGTCTTTCCCTGTCTCTGTCCCTACTAAATAATAAACAAACAAGAAAACAAACTCAAACCAACAGTCAATGATTACATTCAAACCCCCCTCCCACTCCAAACCAGTCCCAAAGTCAGCGGAACGCAACTGCGCTTCGAACTAAACAATTAATAAAGACCGCATCCGTCCTCCTCTTCCAACGAGGCGCGTGCACGCGAGAGTCTGTATAATAGTTCAATCCAACGCAATGAACGACACGCGTGGGGTACCCCTTAGTATTTATAATCCTTCAAGAACACTTTGGAATGATCTCACCGGTCACAGCAGCTCTGTTAGCCTCCAACCGCCGGCAGATATAGATTCCAACGTCGACCCCCGACGGCAGCAACAAGCGCGATGCTTTACCCGACGGGCACGACTGTTCTCCAAATGTTACGGCTGCAGATAAATGCGTTTAAGCTTTACTAACGGTTCAAACGCTATCTGGCGCCTGGAGCTCCTCTTCTCCTCCGTGCAGGCCTACACCCTGTTTGTTTGGGGGAGCTCTCCCGTGTGTCACTTCCTACCTAAGTAAACTTGGGTGGTGGCATCAATCACTGACACCTGTCAATCACCCTTGTACCAGCCCCGTTACCTTTCATATATGAATAAGAAAGAATAAGACTCTCACAACCCACATGTTACATAGCTCTCGACAATAAATAACATGTACAGAAAATAAAGCAGAACAACATTAATAATGTGCTTTTGTCACAAACTATCCGCACCGCATTGATTTGATTTCCCCCTCTCTGCCCGGCTGTTTGATTGACAGTCAATCCTACCTACCTACACACACACAGTCACGGCCCGCCCCCTGGCCCTGTCATGACAGCCTCCACAGCTCTGCTGCTCTCCCACAGAGCCACAGATAAAGCTGCTCTCCCACAGAGCCACAGATAAAGCTGCTCTCCCACAGAGCCACAGATAAAGCTGCTCTCCCACAGAGCCACAGATAAAGCGCACATTTGAAAACTGGAGCCTGTCTATCATAATGCGGGACAACGTCTCAATTTGCGGGACGCATGAAAAGTCATTGAAATGCGGGATTCCAGGGATTTTTTTCCCACAAATCTTTAGTCAACAGTCAATTTGTAACGTATAGCGTTTGTTGGGACGTTACGTCACTACTTGGGTCTAAAAATAGCTACACTACAGAAAACGCTACTTGGTTCAAAAAGAGCTACGCTACCATCACGCTACTGATAAATGTAGTTAAGCTATGTAGCGTCGCTACTTGTAGCTAGCTACTGCCCAACACTGAAAGTAAGCTATGCTACTACGCTTTCATATATGGAGTATACGGTTGTCTACACATACGCGTAGTTAGCACCATTAGGTACCGTTAGCCTAGCTACGTTTATAAATGTAGATAGCAGTGAAAAATTCAAAACTAGGGGATGACACTGACAGCAAAACACATTGAACCACTCAGAGGTGTTTAGGTTTTAAATGTGGTATCTCAGCATAAAGACTACATACATTAGTCACTGTATCTTATCAATATTATGGTCAGTGTGAGTTACCATGATATTAACCTCATCCACACTCTTCAAATACTACCACCATCATAACTACATTATAATTACTTACTATAACTTTACTTGACCAAATCACAATAAAAAAGTTAAATGAATCTGACCTGAGAGTCTCCAGACAACAGTTTGGGCTCTTCAGTGCAGCACAGATGAGATCCAGTCCGGAATCCTTCAAGACGTTTCCACTCAAGTCCAGTTCTCTCAAATGGGACGGATTGGAGCTGAGAGCTGAAGCCACAACTTCACATCCTCTCTCTGACAAGGAGCAGTTCTCCAGTCTAAATGAATACAACCAGATGAGGAGAGAGAGAGAGAGAGAGAGAGAGAGAGAGAGAGAGAGAGAGAGAGAGAGAGAGAGAGAGAGAGAAGAGAGAGAGAGAGAGAGAGAGAGAGAGAGAGAGAGGAGAGGGAGAGGGGGAGGGAGAGGGTTAGGGAGAGGGGGGAGGGAGAGGGAGAGAGAGGGGGGAGCGGGAGAGAGAGAGGGGGAGGGAGAGGGTTAGGGAGAGGGGGAGGGGGAGGGAGAGGGAGAGGGAGGGGGAGCGGGAGAGAGAGAGGGAGAGGATGATTAAAACCAATAAAATACATATTCCTGGATAGAGAGCCTACTTGCAACCAGCAGAAGAAGAATTTTCATAAAACTGCAATTTTAATTGGCTCGTAAAAGCATAATTTTTTCCACTTAAAAGATAGATAGGCTATTGGTCTAGTTCACGCTGGTCAACAGTAGAACACTACATTTTCAATGTGAATCACATTGAATGTGAATCACATTGAATGTGATTCACATTGAATGTGAATCACAATGGCATGTTCTAAAGGGACCAGTTGAAATGTAGGAAAAGGGGGACCTGGAGGACAACAGGGGAGGGTGATGCCTTTCTAATTGTAGTCAGAGGGAGGGTGAGATAATTGTATTTCGAGTCCAGGGAGGGTGATACAATTCTGATAATAAAATAGTCTGGGTTTTTATGTTTTACTGCAGCTTTTTTAAATTCAGTCGAACTTTGTCTAATAATACTCCTCTGTTGCTTTCACTTGTAGTTGGTACTTCCCAACGCTGGCTATGCGAGGCTACAGTTTATCATTGTTCCTCCTATGTGTCAATCATTGTGATTGGCCTATCCACACACTGGGCGTGTGCCCAGTGTGTGGATTAACCCATTTTGGTCGATTAAAAAAAACAAGGCTTCTAAATCCTAACATTTTTCTGAAAAACCTATGTCAGTGGTGCTCAACCTTTTTCATGTGAAGGACCCCCAGAATTCTCTCTATTGGGCCACGGACCCCCATCTGAAAATATGTAGTTCCAGGGACCCCCCAGAAGCAAATATTTCAGTTAAAAATGTTCGCTCTGAAATACATATTCAAAGATTTGCGCCACATGTTAACAATTTAAAAAAAATAGCAGACCTACAAGCTCGTAGCGCGCCACTTGGTGGCGCGCTACGAGCTTGTAGATCTGCTATTTTTCAATAGCTAAATTATAACATAATGTTTAAAACACCAAAAGGGGTTCCCGCCCAAAATGGGTTAATTATAAAGTAAGCAGTGATGGGCAAGCTACTTGGAAAATGTAGTAAGCTACACTACCAGTTACTCTCTATTAAATATAGCTCAACGGAAGCTATCCCCAGAGAAGTGTAGCAAGCTACACTATAAGCTACATGGCAAAAGTAGCTAGCTACATGGACACTACTTTTTTTTATTCATGTTTTTATCAACTTCATGATCAAGTTTCCACCGAACAAATAGGCAGGCAAAAATGCTGAGTTTGATTGTTTATTAAAAAACAAACTGGAAACAAGCCCTCTGTCTGGCTTTTGGTGTCAACTTTTTCACATTTACTTGTATTAATGTACCTTGCGGTCGTCACTCTTCTTATCTAAACCAACCAATAGGGTGACCAGATCCCAACTAACCAGATGTGGGACAAAGAGTGTGTTTGTGTGGGACAATGTGGGACACATGCAGGGTTGTGTCGTGGGCGTGAATAATGTGTATACGAAAACAAAAATAATTTCTATTCCTCAATTAGACATTTCTATTCTGCCCCTCACATAGCATATCTATGCTTTGCCATCTGGTTGATTCAGTAGCACATAATAGGACTATGATGACAATAACTATAATAGAACTACTATGCAAATAAAATAAACTTAACAGAAATGCATTTAAATGAACTATTATTGGACAAACAGGACAATAGACCAACCAACCAACCAATACACAATACACCAACCAACCAACCAATACGACTGGACAATACACCAACAAAACAACTGGACAATACACCAACCAACCAACCAATACAACTGGACAATTCACCAACAAAACAACTGGGTAATTCACCAACCAACCAACCAACCAATACAACATACGACGAATTAGACCGTTCCTCACCCAGGAATCAGCCCAGCTCCTAATCCAGACAACAGTCTTGTCAAAACTTGACTATTGTAACTCCCTCCTTACTGGCCTACCGGCATGTGCACTTAAGCCCCTCCAACTGATCCAAAATGCCGCAGCCCGCTTGGTCTTCAACCAGCCAAAATTCTCACACGTCACCCCCCTTCTCCGCTCCCTCCATTGGCTCCCGGTCGCTGCCCGCACAGAATACAAAACTCTGATGCTGGCATTCAAAGCAACCAAAGGTATGGCCCCCCCATATCTCACAAGTATGATCGTACCCTACAAACCCTCCCGCGCACTCCGATCAACCAACGCAGGGAAGCTGGAGGTACCTTCACTAAAAACGCCGGGACAACGCTCCACACGTCCCAAACTCTTCTCCCTTCTGGCTCCAAAACTATGGAATGCACTTCCCATCACAGTCAGAACTGCAGCCTCACTCCCAATCTTCCGCCGTAGTCTGAAAACCCACCTCTTCAGACTCCACCATGGCCCGTAGCACTTGCCCTAGCCTAGCCCCTTAGATAGCACATTATGTAGACTTAGATAGTATTTTAAACAGACTTATAGCTTGTTACATAGACAGCTCTAGAATTGCACTTTATGTAGTCATAGCACTTTATAGTACAAATGTATAATATATTATATAGTATAGTATGTATAGTTTACATAGATACTCCACTGTTACGTTCTTAGTTTACGCATGATTCATGATAACTACTTTTTATATATGTGATGTATGCCATGCTTTTGTTATTGCTTAATGTAATCTAACCCTAACCCTTGTAACTGGACAATTCACCAACCAACCAACCAACCAATACAACTGGACAATTCACCAACCAACCAACCAACCAATACAACTGGACAATACACCAACCAACCAACCAACCAATACAACTGGACAATTCACCAACCAACCAATACAACTGGACCAACCAACCAAGGGGCTTTGATTTGATTGTGAAGGCATGAATTACAACCAATAAGGAACCAATAAATAAATGTTTACTTTATCAAAGTATCCTCCTCCTAACAAAGCCAACTACTGCAAATTATTTTGAAATTATACAGATAAAATAAATAAAAGATAAAATAAAATAGGTCAGCATTGGAGGCAACTCATAATAAATTAAATTGTAAACACTTCTCCACCATAGCAGCACAACCAGGATATACACTTTGTAGGTGTTTTTAGGTGTTTATGTTGTCCATTACAAGTCTGAAAGTCTCTCAGTTGTACTGTGTGGTAACACTAGTTAGTTCAGCTGCTGTTACCTTTTCTTCTTGTTTTGGTTTTAGTACAAACGTGTCCATGCACCGTGAAGCCTCCTTTTGATCAACACGTTGCTTCACGTCGTTATTCACCTCCTCCGTGTGTCACTGAGAAACGACTCGAATTACAAATGTCACAGAAGACTCTTTCAATATGCCTTGCACTGCATGGCTTCTTCACCCACGGATAAATAGTTTCCCTGTGCTTGTTGTAACTGCACTTCATGTTCTTCCCCTTTCTCCTCCATGTTTTAGCTAAGACGCTAACTCGTTGTACTGTGTTTCGTGCGTTGTTTTGTTTTGGTGGGTGTTTCACTAAACTATCCGCACCGCATTGATTTGATTTCCCCCTCTCTGCCTGGCTGTTTGATTGACAGCCAATCCTACCTACCTACACACACACACACACAGTCACGGCCCGCCCCCTGGCCCTGTCATGACAGCCTCCACAGCTCTGCTGCTCTCCCACAGAGCCACAGATAAAGCTGCTCTCTCCCACAGAGCCACAGATAAAGCTGCTCTCTCCCACAGAGCCACAGATAAAGCTGCTCTCTCCCACAGAGCCACAGATAAAGCTGCTCTCTCCCACAGAGCCACAGATAAAGCTGCTCTCCCACAGACCCACAGATAAAGCTGCTCTCCCACAGAGCCACAGATAAAGCTGCTCTCTCCCACAGAGCCACAGATAAAGCTGCTCTCTCCCACAGAGCCACAGATAAAGCTGCTCTCTCCCACAGAGCCACAGATAAAGCTGCTCTCCCACAGAGCCACAGATAAAGCTGCTCTCTCCCACAGAGCCACAGATAAAGCTGCTGCTCTCTCCCACAGAGCCACAGATAAAGCTGCTCTCCCACAGAGCCACAGATAAAGCTGCTCTCTCCCACAGAGCCACAGATAAAGCTGCTCTCTCCCACAGAGCCACAGATAAAGCTGCTCTCTCCCACAGAGCCACAGATAAAGCTGCTCTCCCACAGAGCCACAGATAAAGCTGCTGCTCTCCCACAGAGCCACAGATAAAGCTGCTCTCTCCCACAGAGCCACAGATAAAGCTGCTCTCCCACAGAGCCACAGATAAAGCTGCTCTCTCCCACAGAGCCACAGATAAAGCTGCTCTCTCCCACAGAGCCACAGATAAAGCTGCTCTCTCCCACAGAGCCACAGATAAAGCTGCTCTCTCCCACAGAGCCACAGATAAAGCTGCTCTCTCCCACAGAGCCACAGATAAAGCTGCTCTCTCCCACAGAGCCACAGATAAAGCTGCTCTCCCACAGACCCACAGATAAAGCTGCTCTCCCTTGGTGATCAACCTTTTTCATGTCAAGGACCCCCAGAATTCTCTCTATTGGGCCACGGGCCCCCATCTGAAAATATGTAGTTCCAGGGACCCCCCAGAAGCAAATACTTTAGTTAAAAATGTTCGCTTTGAAATATATATTCAAAGATTTGCGCCACATTTTAACGATTTTTCAAAAATAGCAGACCTACAAGCTCGTAGCGCGCCACTCGGTGGCGCAAAAACGAGGGCGAGGGCAAAAACGAGGGCGAGGCTTGATTTTATAGGGCATGCCAGATTGATTTCAGCCGTCACATTTATTACTGCTAGGAATGAAATTAAGAAGGATCAGCTGTCTGCGATCACTTTATAAATGCCGACCCGACGTGGGTGTACTACGAAACCTACACTCGAATTTGGGGCGGATTTTACACTCAATTGATAAATGAGGGCCTATGAGCACGAGTACCAATGACTACCAGAAGTGGCGCTGTTGTGCCAGAAACAGAGAGAGCGAGAGAGAGAGAGAGAGAGAGCGAGAGAGAGAGAGCGGGGAGAGAGAGAGAGAGAGAGAGAGAGAGAGGGGGAGAGAGAGAGAGAGAGAGAGAGAGAGGGGAGAGAGGGGGGAGGGGGGGGAGAGAGGGGGGGGGGAGTTGCACCACTCAAAAATAGCAGACCTACAAGCTCATAGCGCGCCACTCGGAGCTTGTAGATCTGCTATTTTTCGATAGCTAAAGTATAACATAATGCTTAGTTAAAACACCAAAAGGGGTTCCCGCCCAAAATGGATTAAAACACCAAAAGGGGTTCCCGGCCAAAATGGGTTAAAACACCAAAAGGGGTTCCCGCCCAAAATGGGTTAATTATAAAGTAAGCTATGCTACTACGCTTTCATATATGGAGTATACGGTTGTCTACGCACATACGCGTAGTTAGCACCATTAGGTACCGTTAGCCTAGCTACGTTTATAAATGTAGATAGCAGTGAAAAGGTTAATATAAATATCATTCAAAACTAGGGGATGACACTCTGACAACAAAACACATTGAACCACTCAGAGGTGTTTAGGTTTTAAATGTGGTATCTCAGCATAAAGACTACATACATTAGTCACTGTATCTTATCAATATTATGGTCAGTGTGAGTTACCATGATATTAACCTCATCCACACTCTTCAAATACTACCACCATCATAACTACATTATAATCACTTACTATAACAGAACTTTACTTGACCAAATAAAAATAAAAATGTTAAATGAATCTGACCTGAGAGTCTCCAGACAACAGTTTGGGCTCTTCAGTGCAGCACAGATGAGATCCAGTCCGGAATCCTTCAAGCCGTTTCCACTCAGGTCCAGTTCTCTCAAATGGGACGGATTGGAGCCGAGAGCTGAAGCCACAACTTCAATGTGTTCCTCTCCAAGGTCACAGCCAGCAAGTCTGTAATTACAGATTAAATGTAAAATCAGAGATGATCAAAACAGAACAGACCATGTTCACTGTCAAGGAGGTTCCTTGTGGTGCTGTCTGAAATGTGTGTGTGTTTGGATACTTTTATACTAAGCAAATAGCGGCAGTGAGTAACACTTGTAATACAAACATTAAATAATGAAAACGATCTGTTGTTCCACTCTATGGCAGTGAAGTGAATAAATGTTCTGTCAACAGATGAACAGCCTGTACGGCCGCATGCCACGGCACAATCACCCTGATATCACTAAATATACTAAACACAAATCACACTTGAATTGCAATACTAATATATATATAAATATGAAGTGAGTCTCTCTCTCCCTCTCCCTCTCTCCCTCTCTCTCTCTCTCTCCCTCCCCATGTTAACATTCACACTACTAACCTGGCTGTTGTGCAGTTCCTCACAGCTGGGACCAGTCGCCGTCGCCCCTCCTGTGATGTGTTGTATTTCTGCAGGTCCAACTCCTCCAGAACCTCCTCCGACATCAGCAGCGTGGAGGCCAGAGCTGAACACTGAGGCACAGAGAGTTCCTTCCCTGAGCTGTTCTCTGACTCCAGGTACTGTTGGATCCCCCGACTGACTGACGGGTCGTTCATCTCCATCAGACAGTGGAAGATGTTGATACATCTGTCAGGAGAGGCATCACGATCATTCATCTCCTTCAGGTTGTTGATGACTCTCTGGATCTCCTCTGGACTGTTCTCTGTCTGACCCAGCAGGCCTCCTAACAGACTCTGGTTGGACTGCAGTGAGAGACCATGAAGGAAACGGACAAAGAGGTCCAGGTGACCACTCTCACTCGTCAGGGTTTTCTTCATAGCAGCCTTCAGGAAGTAAGACAGGGAACTGTAACTGTTGAAACGGCTGTCTTCCAGGAATGTATTCAGGACCTCCGTGTTCCTCTGAGTGAAACAGTGGGACAGGTAGACTGCAGCCAGAAACTCCTGGATGCTCAGATGAACGAAGCAGTAGACCGTTTTGTGGAAGAACAAACCGTCTTCTTTGAAGAAGGTTGTGCAAAAGCCCAGGTTTTTCAAGTCCTTTTTCACATCAAGACCACACGCCTTCAGGTCTTTCTCATAGAAAATGATGTTGCCTTTGATCAGTTGGTGAAACGCCAGCTTGGCCAGCTTCAGAAGAACTTCTCCTGCATCCTTTATGAGCTTCTCTCTGTCTGCCTCGCCTAGTGCAGGATTCTCCCGCTGCATCTCACCCATCAGGAAGTGGCAGAACAGCTCAACCAGGGTTTTGGGCAGCCTGAATGTCGTCCCCATGTTCTTCACCATGTTCTTCACAACGGTAGCAAGGATCCAACAGAAGACTGGGAGTTCACACATGGTGAGGAGCATCTTTGATTCTTTGATCTGTGAGAAGATTGAGCTGGCCTGGGTCTCATCACTGAACGTCTTCATGAAGAACTCCGTCTTCTGGTCATCTGTGATGAACCCTCGTACTTCTGTCATCCTGTTTACAAACTCCTTAGGGATCTGATTGGCTGCTACAGGTCGCGAGGTTATCCAGATGCGAGCAGAGGGGAGGAGCTTCCCCTTGATGAGGTTTACAAGGAGAACTTCCACTGGGTAAGAGTCGTTGACATTCATGAGACCAATTTCTGTTTTGAAATCAAACTGGAAATTACTTTCATCATAACCATCCAGAACAAACATGACTTTGAAGGGGCTGTTGCTGTAGTCTCCTGACTTCTGCAATTCAGTGAAGATAAGATTAAGAATGTCTTCCTCAATAAATCTGGTTTCCACGATGCAGCAGTGAATTAGCTGTGCCAAAGTAAACTTCTGTCCCTTGAGCATATTTAACTGGCGGAACTTGAGCGGGAACACGAGGTGTGGATCTTGGGAGAAACATTTCTTGGCCCAGTCAGACATAAATTTGTGTACGAGGAACGTTTTTCCAACTCCTGCACACCCAACGGTCAGCACTGTTCTTTTGATTAGTCCAGAAAGGTCTTTGAAGATTTGACCGAGTTGGATTTCCTCTCTTGCCATCTTCATCTCCATCTGTCTGACCTCATGATGGCTGTGGATGTCTGTTCTTTCGATGTCTACATTGTAGAGCTGGGTGAAGACGTTTTTAAACACAACCTCAGTCTGTGTGCCCAAATTTACACTCAGATATGAACTGTTCATGTTGCGTTGAAGCTGCTCTTCATAGTCAGTGATGTGACGATATCCTGGTGTTCTCTCCAACAGACCTGTAGCGAACAAAGACATTCTATGTTTAACAGCCTTAGAGAGAGAGAGAGAGAGAGAGAGAGAGAGAGAGAGAGAGAGAGAGAGAGAGAGAGAGAGAGACAGAGACAGAGACAGAGACAGAGACAGAGACAGAGACAGAGACAGAGACAGAGACAGACAGACAGACAGACAGAGACAGAGACAGAGACAGAGACAGACAGACAGACCTCTCAGTTTGGCGGCGGCCCTCTCCCTCTCCCGTCTTGCCTCGTGTTCTCCTGTCAAAGCTGATGAGAGACAGTGATTGGTCAGTGAGATGAGAGACAGTGATTGGTCAGTGAGATGTGAGACAGTGATTGGTCAGTGAGATGAGAGACAGTGATTGGTCAGTGAGATGTGAGACAGTGATTGGTCAGTGAGATGTGAGAAAGTGATTGGTCAGTGAGATGTGAAACAGTGATTGGTCAGTGAGATGAGAGACAGTGATTGGTCAGTGAGATGTGAGGCAGTGATTGGTCAGTGAGATGTGAGACAGTGATTGGTCAGTGAGATGTGAGAAAGTGATTGGTCAGTGAGATGTGAGACAGTGATTGGTCAGTGAGATGAGAGGCAGTGATTGGTCAGTGAGATGAGAGGCAGTGATTGGTCAGTGAGGAGACACTATAGGATCATTCTCGTCTTCACATAATGACACAGATGGATGGATGTATATCAATATAGATTGTAAATAAATATAGTTACAAATAAATGAAAGACTCACAAGGCGTCTTGTGATATAAAACTCCAAGTCCTACTGTCACCATGACGACAGTAACAATAATCCCATTTCTTAATCCTCTGCCTGTTGGTCCTTTAGGAGCTGAAAGACAGAAATAGAAAAGAAAATATCTTTATATATATTTTTAAATTCCCCTGCGAATGCTTCCTAGTAAAACAGGAAGTGAACAGATGCACTTCCGGGTTGCACCATCTAGCTCCACCCCCCTCATAGAGTTGTGGGTGGAGTTTCAAGACAATCAGACAAACCGGAAGTAGGAATTATAGTTTTATGAAAGTGGAAGTCCGTACGGCTTTCCACTTTCATAAAACAATAATTCCTACTAACCCTAAACCCACCAGGTTTGGGACCTTTAGCTGCAAACTGGAGTTATGGCTGTTTAAAGCTCAGCCAATAAGAGTCAATAATTATGGTCCCCCCTAGCAACCCCTCAAGGACCCCTTGGGGGTCCCCGAACCGCACTTTGATAACCACTGGCATGGCTGGCAAATGGGAGGAGAGATGGACAGAACCCCTGGGCAATGGGATTACATACATCCAGGCTATGGGATATAAAGTAACAGATCTTCTTGGCAAATTGGAGATGACATGGACGGAAACAACAACCACTAGATTAATGACAAGTATTTCCTACAGCTTTAAGTCCACAAATCTGAACGCGCACACACACACACACACACACACACACACACACACACACACACACACACACACACACACACACACACACACACACACACACACACACACACACACACACACACACACACACACACACACACACCTCTGTAAAGCGGGTTGTCTACAGCCTCGCTCTGCTCCACACTGAACCAGTTCTTCATCGCACAGGATATTCTTCTAACTTTTCTCCCTTCCTCGTCGTTGCTGATCGTCACCGCCCGGGAGTCGGGTCCGCTCCATTCCTCATCGTTGTAGATCCTGGTCTCGTTGGGTTTGGGTCGAGTCCATTTCTCATCGTGGAACCTCCATCGATAGGTGACCACGGCCGACTCTGTGACGTCTCCGATGCAGTGCAGCGTGCAGCTGCTGGAGTTGGAGTCACATGGAGCCACGATGGCCAGGTCTGGATCTGGGACTCTCTCTGTTGAGGAGACAGAATGAGTCACATGGAGCCACGATGGCCAGGTCTGGATCTGGGACTCTCTCTGTTGAGGAGACAGAATGAGTCACATGGAGCCACGATGGCCAGGTCTGCATCTGGGACTCTCTCTGTTGAGGAGACAGAATGAGTCACACGGAGCCACGATGGCCAGGTCTGGATCTGGGACTCTCTCTGTTGAGGAGACAGAATGAGTCACACGGAGCCACGATGGCCAGGTCTGGATCTGGGACTCTCTCTGTTGAGGAGACAGAATGAGTCACACGGAGCCACGATGGCCAGGTCTGGATCTGGGACTCTCTCTGTTGAGGAGACAGAATGAGTCACACGGAGCCACGATGGCCAGGTCTGGATCTGGGACTCTCTCTGTTGAGGAGACAGAATGAGTCACACGGAGCCACGATGGCCAGGTCTGGATCTGGGACTCTCTCTGTTGAGGAGACAGAATGAGTCACATGGAGCCACGATGGCCAGGTCTGGATCTGGGACTCTCTCTGTTGAGGAGACAGAATGAGTCACATGGAGCCACGATGGCCAGGTCTGGATCTGGGACTCTCTCTGTTGAGGAGACAGAATGAGTCACATGGAGCCACGATGGCCAGGTCTGCATCTGGGACTCTCTCTGTTGAGGAGACAGAATGAGTCACATGGTGCCACGATGGCCAGGTCTGCATCTGGGACTCTCTCTGTTGAGGAGACAGAATGAGTCACACGGAGCCACGATGGCCAGGTCTGCATCTGGGACTCTCTCTGTTGAGGAGACAGAATGAGTCACACGGAGCCACGATGGCCAGGTCTGGATCTGGGACTCTCTCTGTTGAGGAGACAGAATGAGTCACACGGAGCCACGATGGCCAGGTCTGGATCTGGGACTCTCTCTCTGCACGCACGCACGTCTTGTTTCTAAAGTGTAGTTGTTTATTTGGTCTTGTTTCTAAAGTGTAGTTGTTTATTTGGTCTTGTTTTTAAAGTGTAGTTGCTTATTTGGTCTTGTTTCTAAAGTGTAGTTGTTTATTTGGTCTTGTTTCTAAAGTGTAGTTGCTTATTTGGTCTTGTTTCTAAAGTGTAGTTGTTTATTTTGTCTTGTTTCTAAAGTGTAGTTGTTTATTTTGTCTTGTTTCTAAAGTGTAGTTGTTTATTTGGGCTTGTTTCTAAAGTGTAGTTGTTTATTTGGTCTTGTTTCTAAAGTGTAGTTGTTTATTTGGTCTTGTTTCTAAAGTGTAGTTGTTTATTTGGTCTTGTTTCTAAAGTGTAGTTGTTTATTTGGTCTTGTTTCTAAAGTGTAGTTGTTTATTTGGTCTTGTTTCTAAAGTGTAGTTGTTTATTTGGTCTTGTTTCTAAAGTGTAGTTGTTTATTTGGTCTTGTTTCTAAAGTGTAGTTGCTTATTTGGTCTTGTCTCTAAAGTGTAGTTGCTTATTTGATCTCGTTTCTAAAGTGTAGTTGTTTATTTGGTCTCGTTTCTAAAGTGTAGTTGTTTATTTGGTCTTGTTTCTAAAGTGTAGTTGTTTATTTGGTCTCGTTTCTAAAGTGTAGTTGCTTATTTGATCTTGTTTCTAAAGTGTAGTTGTTTATTTGGTCTTGTTTCTAAAGTGTAGTTGCTTATTTGGTATTGTTTCTAAAATGTAGTTGCTTATTTGGTATTGTTTCTAAAGTGTAGTTGCTTATTTGGTCTTGTTTCTAAAGTGTAGTTGTTTATTTGGTCTTGTTTCTAAAGTGTAGTTGTTTATTTGGTCTTGTTTCTAAAGTGTAGTTGTTTATTTGCAGTGGTTCTCATGTCAGGGACCTGAAGCCCTGTATCGCTGCGGTGCGCCAGGAGAGTAGACTGTACGTTATTGAGAGAGAGAAGTCAGTTGTTTGAGAGTTGAGTTTTGAGACCGATTTAGTTCAGATTGAGCAGTGCATATATAGCAGCAGTAGTAGTATTTATTATAGTAGTATTTAGTTCAGATTGAGCAGTGCATATAGTAGCAGTAGTAGTATTTATTATAGTAGTATTTAGTTCAGATTGAGCAGTGCATATAGTAGCAGTAGTAGTAGTATTTATTATAGTAGTATTTAGTTCAGATTGAGCAGTGCATATAGCAGCAGTAGTAGTATTTATTATAGTAGTATTTAGTTCAGATTGAGCAGTGCATATAGTAGCAGTAGTAGTATTTATTATAGTAGTATTTAGTTCAGATTGAGCAGTGCATATAACAGCAGTAGTAGTATTTATTATAGTAGTATTTAGTTCAGATTGAGCAGTGCATATAGTAGCAGTAGTAGTATTTATTATAGTAGTATTTAGTTCAGATTGAGCAGTGCATATAGTAGCAGTAGTAGTATTTATTATAGTAGTATTTAGTTCAGATTGAGCAGTGCATATAGTAGCAGTATTTATTATAGTAGTATTTAGTTCAGATTGAGCAGTGCATATAGTAGCAGTAGTAGTATTTAGTTCAGATTGAGCAGTGCGTATAGTAGCAGTAGTAGTATTTATTATAGTAGTATTTAGTTCAGATTGAGCAGTGCATATAGTAGCAGTAGTAGTATTTATTATAGTAGTATTTAGTTCAGATTGAGCAGTGCATATAGTAGCAGTAGCAGTATTTATTATAGTAGTATTTAGTTCAGATTGAGCAGTGCATATAGTAGCAGTAGTAGTATTTATTATAGTAGTATTTAGTTCAGATTGAGCAGTGCATATAGTAGCAGTAGTAGTAGTATTTATTATAGTAGTATTCATAGTATAGAGTTTAGTTTTAGTAGTTCCGTCCGTTTACTAGTAGGCTAGTAGTTTAGTTGTATTTCAGGTCAGTAATAGATATAGTTGGTAGTCGGTTGGTAGTCGGTTTAGCTCCATCAGTTTGTGTCTCCATTATGCCCCTCCCCCTTCCCTGGACTGATCCATCACATGGAGGACCGGCTGATCCCAAACATGCTCTAATAAATGTTTCAATAAAAATAAAATACCAAAACAAATCATAAAGGACAGACAATAATAGATCCATAACGACGAGTCATACTTACTCATCTCTTTAAGCACGTAAACCTTGTGGTGAGGTCTGAAGTTGATCTCCACAGAATACACCCCCATGTCTTCTACGGTCATGTTGTCGATGACCAGCCGTCCAGTGTTTGTGTCCAGTGTTGTGCGGTTTTTAAACGTCCCGTAGAAATCCAGACCAAAACCCTGTTCCCATTCTGCTGCTTTGTTGGCTGTTAAATGACCACAAATCAAAGGTTATTGATACCTGCCTACAGTTTCTATCTGGTCATCCCAGCTTAGTAAGATGTTAAAAGTAAAAAATATTTAGGACGACCGTTGAGCCGATTCTACTCTATGGTTCCGAGACATGGACACTTTCAAATAAATTAGAGAAATGGTTGGATGGCACTTACACCCGCCTTCTAATGAGAGCGCAAAATCTGTCTTGGAAGAGCCACCCATCGACTAATCTAATATACGCCAACCTTCCCCGTGTTTCTTCACTAGTCTGATCCAGAAGAACACCTTGGCTCGCACTTAGCGTCCCTGATCGTCAGGGACAACAGGGGGCTGTAATATAATATTGCGCGCTGATTGCGCACATAATTATATAGATTTTGAAAAATACCCAGCATAATTTTTGGGAAGGCTAAGCCTTCCCTAGCCTTACACACCCGCCGCCTATGGCTGCACAGCCTGCACTTCCGCGAGTCCTAACTACACTATGGACCAGAGCTACTGTTGACGTTAGCTTCCAGGCTAGGCTCGGTGCAACATGTGTCGCATCGAGCCGATACTGGAGGCTTGACGAGGTGCGGTCTTCGGTGATATGCGAATTCTTTATTGAATAATTGCACATAACTGTGCTGTAATCTACGCTATCATCGGATAGCCTTTTAAATCCTATTTCCAATCCACGGGGACAAGCAAAGTGATCTCAGCGGCTTCCCCCGGTCTGGTGAACTGTCTGGTGGTGTTATTGTCTGAAGAGGACACGGACCCTTCACTCGGTGCACTGGGTGGTGGTGTTATTATCTGAAGAGGACACGGACCCTTCACTCAGTGCACTGGGTGGTGGTGTTATTGTCTGAAGAGGACACGGACCCTTCACTCGGTGCACTGGGTGGTGGTGTTATTATCTGAAGAGGACACGGACCCTTCACTCGGTGCACTGGGTGGAGGTGTTATTATCTGAAGAGGACACGGACCCTTCACTCGGTGCACTGGGTGGTGGTGTTATTGTCTGAAGAGGACACGGACCCTTCACTCGGTGCACTGGGTGGTGGTGTTATTATCTGAAGAGGACACGGACCCTTCACTCAGTGCACTGGGTGGTGGTGTTATTATCTGAAGAGGACACGGACCCTTCACTCGGTGCACTGGGTGGTGGTGTTATTATCTGAAGAGGACACGGACCCTTCACTCGGTGCACTGGGTGGTGGTGTTATTATCTGAAGAGGACACGGACCCTTCACTCGGTGCACTGGGTGGTGGTGTTATTATCTGAAGAGGACACGGACCCTTCACTCGGTGCACTGGGTGGTGGTGTTATTTTCTGAAGAGGACACGGACCCTTCACTCGGTGCACTGGGTGGTGGTGTTATTGTCTGAAGAGGACACGGACCCTTCACTCGGTGCACTGGGTGGTGGTGTTATTGTCTGAAGAGGACACGGACCCTTCACTCGGTGCACTGGGTGGTGGTGTTATTGTCTGAAGAGGACACGGACCCTTCACTCGGTGCACTGGGTGGTGGTGTTATTGTCTGAAGAGGACACGGACCCTTCACTCGGTGCACTGGGTGGTGGTGTTATTGTCTGAAGAGGACACGGACCCTTCACTCGGTGCACTGGGTGGTGCGCCGGGCCATCTGAAAACTGTCCAGTGACAACGTCCCGCGGTGAAAAGAATAGTGCGATTAAAATGCGTTAATTTTTTTAACGCGATAATCTTTCTGTAGTTAATTAATCTCAATTAACGCATTTAAGTCCCGGCCCTAGTTAAAAGTAAAAAATATTTAGGACGACCGTTGAGCCGATTCTACTCTATGGCTCCGAGACATGGACACTTTCAAAGAAACTGGAGAAACGGTTGGATAGATCGGCCGCACCACCGCGCAGTGTGCCAGCCACTGCTACAGAGCTGACAATGAGGTTATATCTTCCCTTCTTCTCTGGAGTCCTGCTTCGAAGCAGACCAGAGGTAGAAAACTGTCGTTCCCTGATGTCATCGCTAGGGACACATGATGTCATCGCTAGGGACACATGCATCAGTAAGCAGGAACTGGGGATGGCAATGAAGGACCGGGAAGTCTGGCGTGGCATTGTGAAATCCATGAAAAATGATGATCTATCTATCCTATATCTACCTCTCTCTCTCTCTCTCTCTCTCTCTCTGAAGCTCTACTGTCTCATCATCAGTCCACATACCAAGCCAGGGTGCGGTTACATCGGGTGCGTGCGTCCACATGATGAAGGTGACGGCGTCAGGAACAGAGCGGATGTCTGGTTGCAGTTCCACACGGATGCCTCTGCCTCGCGGTGGAAGGTAGGTCACCTCTTGGTCTGTGGAGAGACACGTAGGTCAGTCAAGTTGAACAGTTCAAGTTATATTCAGTGGTTCCACTTCATTCAAATATCACTTGTTTTTTGGAGGTTTAATGTTTGTCTTTAGTTCCATGTTTGTTTTGTAAACGCCATTGACAATGAAGGGAAAATGTACGTCATAATGTAACTCATTACGTCATATTGTCTCTTTATTGTTAATGTTTGTGTTTGCACCGTTTGTTTTACATCACCATTACATCACCTAATCAACATGAGTTAGACTTTAATATGTTAGCCCCCCCCCCCCGGAAGCAAATATTTGAGTTAAAAATGTTCGCTCTGAAAGAATATATATATATTCAAACATTTGAGCCACATTTTCACGATTTTTCAAAAATAATGCCTAAAACACCAAAAGGGGTTCCCGCCCCAAAATGGGTTAATGACGAGCCCAACACTGGTCATGATTATGAACATTCAATCTTACCAATAAGGAGCTGGATCGTAGTGCTGCCCACGCGTGGAACCTCACAGCGGTAGGTCCCTTCGTCAGAGAAGCTCACCCCGATCAGCCTCATTGAGAAGTCACCACGAGACAGCTTGTCCTGGAACAGGGACGTCCTCCGTTTGTACGACGGGTGCACGGGTTCACTCACGGGACGTCCGTCTTGGAGAACGCAAACGTATGGTGGCACCAGGTCAGCTCTGGTCCAAGTCACTGACCTATACTCCATGTTGACCGGAGGGTCAACGCGACACGGAAGGATCACCTCGCCTCTCAGTCTGGCCAGCACAGGTTGAGAGGACCCGTTCACCTGGTGGAGTCCTAAAAACACAACACAGGTTGAGAGGACCCGTTGACCTGGTGGAGTCCTAAAAACACAAGACAGGTTGAGAGGACCCGTTGACCTGATGGAGTCCTAAAAACACAACACAGGTTGAGAGGACCCGTTGACCTGGTGGAGTCCTAAAAACACAACACAGGTTGAGAGGACCCGTTGACCTGGTGGAGTCCTAAAAACACAACACAGGTTGAGAGGACCCGTTGACCTGATGGAGTCCTAAAAACACAAGACAGGTTGAGAGGACCCGTTGACCTGGTGGAGTCCTAAAAACACAAGACAGGTTGAGAGGACCCGTTGACCTGGTGGAGTCCTAAAAACACAACACAGGTTGAGAGGACCCGTTGACCTGGTGGAGTCCTAAAAACACAACACAGGTTGAGAGGACCCGTTGACCTGGTGGAGTCCTAAAAACACAACACAGGTTGAGAGGACCCGTTGACCTGGTGGAGTCCTACAAACACAACACAGGTTGAGAGGACCCGTTGACCTGGTGGAGTCCTACAAACACAACACAGGTTGAGAGGACCCGTTGACCTGGTGGAGTCCTAAAAACACAAAACAAGGTTGAGAGGACCCGTTGACCTGGTGGAGTCCTAAAAACACAACACAGGTTGAGAGGACCTGTTGACCTGATGGAGTCCTAAAAACACAAGACAGGTTGAGAGGACCCGTTGACCTGATGGAGTCCTAAAAACACAAGACAGGTTGAGAGGACCCGTTGACCTGGTGGAGTCCTAAAAACACAACACAGGTTGAGAGGACCTGTTGACCTGATGGAGTCCTAAAAACACAAGACAGGTTGAGAGGACCCGTTGACCTGGTGGAGTACTGTCAAGTTATTCGGGATTTTTTCAGAAACCTTTTTGCCCAAACTTGAAAAACGGCTTAGCCGACAGGGGGAACTGTGGTCAACTCAATAAGGCAACTTCTTTCCTCTTTTGTTTAATTTGAAATAAGTTGTGGCACAGTAGGTATAGGTATAGTAGGTTGAAAACCTTAAACAGAGAAAAAGACAAAAACAAAATACAAGCTGTCATTAACTATGTAAGGTCATTCATAATCAAACAAAATAACTGAAATTCACTCATTGTAAATGGATAATGTGCGTAAAACACTTCTGCAACTGGCGGCCCGGGGGCCACATCCGGCCCCCACCTTCACTTAATGTGGCCCTCAGGTTAATGTCAGAATACTGATTATAATATTGGTTTCAGCTGTTTACAATTCCACAACATGCAAACATGACCCACTTTAATTACTGCAGTCTCAATTAGTAGCTCAATGCTCAACACACGTATGATTAAAGGCATTTGAAATTACATAAAAATTTTAATTTTCAGGATTCCACTTAAAAAAATAGCAAAAAATAATTCAAGATTTCAATTCGAATATAGCAAAAATAGCCGATCTACAAGCTCAAAACGTGTCGCAGCACGACGCGTTTTGAGCTTGTAGATCGGCTATTTTTGCTACGACAGTAATATATGGTCCTAGGGAGTGAGTCTGGAAATATAGTGGCTCCTCTCCATCGTCTAAGTTGCCCAGCCCTGGTCTAGGGCTACCATGAGCTCACAGAGGGTTGCGACGCGTTGTGAGTTTGTAGATTTTTGGTTTCTGCTGGGGTCTGGGGACCTGGGGTTCAATATGCTAGGGTCTGGGGACCTGGGGTTCAATATGCTGGGGTCTGGGACCTGGGGTTCAATATGCTGGGGTCTGGGGACCTGGGGTTCAATATGCTGGGGTCTGGGACCTGGGGTTCAATATGCTGGGGTCTGGGGACCTGGGGTTCAATATGCTGGGGTCTGGGGACCTGGGGTTCAATATGCTGGGGTCTGGGGACCTGGGGTTCAATGTGCTGGGGTCTGGGGACCTGGGCTTCAATATGCTGGGGTCTGGGACCTGGGGTTCAATATGCTGGGGTCTGGGGACCTGGGGTTCAATATTCTGGGGTCTGGGGACCTGGGGTTCAATATGCTGGGGTCTGGGACCTGGGGTTCAATATGCTGGGGTCTGGGACCTGGGGTTCAATATGCTGGGGTCTGGGGACCTGGGGTTCAAGTGGTTTATGCTGGGGTCTGGGGACCTGGGGTTCAAGTGGTTTATGCTGGGGTCTGGGGACCTGGGGTTCAAGTGGTTTATGCTGGGGTCTGGGACCTGGGGTTCAAGTGGTTTATGCTGGGGTCTGGGGACCTGGGGTTCAATATGCTGGGGTCTGGGGACCTGGGGTTCAATATGCTGGGGTCTGGGGACCTGGGGTTCAATATGCTGGGGTCTGGGACCTGGTGTTCAATATTCTGGGGTCTGGGGACCTGGGGTTCAATATGCTGGGGTCTGGGACCTGGGGTTCAATATGCTGTGGTCTGGGACCTGGGGTTCAATATGCTGGGGTCTGGGGACCTGGGGTTCAATATGCTGGGGTCTGGGACCTGGGGTTCAATATGCTGGGGTCTGGGACCTGGGGTTCAAGTGGTTTATGCTGGGGTCTGGGGACCTGGGGTTCAAGTGGTTTATGCTGGGGTCTGGGGACCTGGGGTTCAAGTGGTTTATGCTGGGGTCTGGGGACCTGGGGTTCAAGTGGTTTATGCTGGGGTCTGGGGACCTGGGGTTCAATATGCTGGGGTCTGGGGACCTGGGGTTCAAGTGGTTTATGCTGGGGTCTGGGGACCTGGGGTTCAAGTGGTTTATGCTGGGGTCTGGGGACCTGGGGTTCAATATGCTGGGGTCTGGGGACCTGGGGTTCAAGTGGTTTATGCTGGGGTCTGGGGACCTGGGGTTCAAGTGGTTTATAGTCAGAGTATCCTTATCTCTTTATACTTTATTGCATGAGTCAAGTTGCACAACCATAACCACCACCGAAATCGGAGATATGCCTCGGCATCTCCCTCTCCTCCATGTTACAAAACACTGTGTTACCGTAGGCCTATAAACAATATTAGTTTAATTATTCCATCAAAGCAAACGGTAGGCCTATAAACAATATTAGTTTGCCTCTTCTACAAAAATAAAAGTTACAAGTTACAGTTCTCTTGCATCATACCGTATTTCCCACCACAGAGTAACCTCGCATCTGACTATCCAGCATTATAGAGCGTCGCAGCCCCGCCCCCTCGAGAGACCCGGAAAAGAAATCCCCACAATGTTTCGGGCCAAACAAAGAATTAGAAAGTAGAAAAAAACAGCAGGTTACAACACTTTTTATGTTGTTTTTCTTCTTTGTAATTATTTGTTTGGTCCAAAATATTGTGTTTGTTGTCATGATTTGTCACGACTCGAGTTGGCTTCGTACGACGCTTAGGTCTTTAAATAAATACTTTTTTAAATGTCTATGGGGAAAATGCATTGGGAATTATTTCCTGGGCCTGGCCAAAGATGGTTTATGTATGAAGATGGGCCAACTTCATTGGAGCCACTAGACGCGAAATGGTACACAAAGCCTACAAATGGTCTCCTAAATATAGTAGGCGTGGTTTGCTTCTCCCCGACCTCCACCCACCCCCCCTGACAGCAACACTGTTTCCACACTCTAGTAGGTGGCGGCAATGCACCATTTAGGTTTGCCAACGGCCATGAAACCCGAAGAAGATGCATTATACATATTTGTACAGTATTTGAACAAAAATTAAAACAAATAAACAAGGCAATTTTACATGCAAATGGCCCTCCTCCTCATTGACCAGGCCTTTTCAAGGAATGAGGCAAATGTCTAGGTGTACTTTTGAAATAGGCCTTTCAGTTTCTCGAAGTCCTCCAACCATATATGTATGTATTGTATTTATAAATTCATGATTTGGATCTATCTAATTAAAAAGTCTCTCCCTAATAGAGTTGTAGAATGGCATTTCATTTTCAATTTCCTTTAGATCACACAGACTACATAATCTATCCTCCTCAACCGTGCCTACATATCTGCCTGTCTCAATATGCAGACCAAGTATGCCAGCTCTAATTTGGGCACATAAGGATCGTTTCTAATCGTTTTAAATATGTCCATTCATTTCACATTATAATATTCACATATTCACATATTCTCATCTTAAATATGGGGTCAGGCTTCCGGACTCATCTCAAATCTCGCGAGTTTGTTGCTGGGATAAAGAAATGTCATTAACAAAGTAGATTTGCTCCTGATTGTCTCGCTAAAAGAAGCCATTTTACTATGAATATCTTGTAAATATGTGAGGCCAATCACAGGCAGGCAGGGCGTTACCATGCCTATGGTCGGGCGTCTCCAACCATAGATATATAGCCCCCTCCCCCCATTGTCATAGCCGTAAGAACTTCTTACTTCCCCCCCCGTGCACACTGACTGCAGCTGAGCCCTTCTACAACTCCCAACATCTACGAATGCTAAATATAAAGATGCTTTACACCGATGGTCGGACTGTTAGAGACTGTTAGAGAGCCATACGGGGTGTTTGTGCAATGTGTTAGTCTGTAGTTTTCAATAAATAAGTGGTTTCATCCAGTTTGTGGCCAAACGCCATTTCCCTCCCCTCGTTTACTTCCTGTTTACATTGAGCGTAATTCCGTCTTTCACCGGAAGCGCTCCCTCACTACGGCCGTTGTAGTCTCACGTTACGGAGATTGTGGAATAGTTGTCTCAACTTGTCTGGCTACGCGAGACGGCTACGGCCGTTGGGCAAGTTCCGACAGAAAACGACCACAGAACTGGATTAAAATAAAAGTTAAAACACTTCTTTATTGGAAACAAGTACGGACCAATACACTGAACAATAACAACGTGTAAAATAATAATAAAAGGAGGAAAAAAGGCAAAATCGATGTAAACACATCTAAATCAATAGGCTAGCGTTAGCCTAGTAGCATGTAGCCTCGGTCCCAGGCTCACTTAACTGCGAAAAAGAAGAGCCTGGTCACGACCTAAGGCAGAGAAGCTATCGAAAGGCGGGACTTCCGCCGTGTAACCCCCCCCGGAAGTTAACGTTTTTTGACCAATCGCAGCGTTGTGTTCCCGAAAATGTATTCCCGCTGAAATGATCATTGGGTGGGGACTAGTAAACACAGCCGCACCGCGTGACGTAGTTATCTTACACGCAACACTTCCGCTGATAGTCTTTTCAGCGTAGGTCTTGGCCAGGGTGAGTAGCATGCCGGGGAAATCCCTAGACCTCAACACAGTGAGTCGAGTGTAAATAAAGTTGTATAAAGTATCGTTACCTCTCACAGGTGATGTGTAGTAACCGCTGGGTCTGCTCCACAGCATCACCAACATGTAGAAATACATCCACGTCCATGGTTTTACACAACAACACCGAACCGTCTCTAGTGTGACCGACAGAGAGAGAGACGCCATCACTACACTCCCGACCCCCACCCAAAACAAGGAAGAATGTCCACACACACGTCACACACCGTGCAGTGGGGCACGGAACAGCCCGGTCACGTGATCCCGGAAGCGCTCGGGCGCACAGCTGCGCTCTCATGGAGAGCCTGATTAGGGACAGCCTGGAGTTGAAGTTTTTTTTGATTGATTGAAGAATTTATTAACAGTTTGCAGAATTACAGTACATTTCAAGCACAAACTCAATACAAAGGCTGTTAACTGTGAGTGGACGACCCAATTAAGCATTACACTTGTTTCCAATAGGGTCCACCACGTTCAAATCATCAAAACATTTAGAGACGTACAAATAGACACTTCTATAGACAGAACAGGAATTCATCATAAAGGAGGTAAAAAGGGAAAAGAAACATATACAGTGAGGGAAGTACATTGTTTTCAATGAGAGCGCGGCGGATATCGGAAATGTTAGGTATGTATGCAAAATGACAACTGTTTTAAAGTATTACTCAGTGACAACTCTGTAATGTTTATGTTGTACTATTACTAAAAAGCGATCTAAAATAAATGTATTTAAGATCATTAAAAGCCGGGCCGGGGCTGTTGCCTTTCACTCTTCCAGTCACTGAAGTGTAGCCACTAGTTGTTGTTCACCAACAATGAACGTGGCAATAAATGTTTGATTTTCTTTTACACACCATTATAATGTTCTTATTTTGATCATAACACCCACTTTAATACTGAAGAATATGTACGAGAATTATTTACTATGACACTATATATGGCACATTAGGAGTCCATTAGTAGTCTATAGTGCTTCTCAAATGTTTTATTTGCAAAGACATGGGTCCATTTGGTTCCATTCGAACACTACACATTTGTTATGGTCAGGGCTATCTATTCATGTGTTTCTGGTAATATTTTTGTCCACTCATTTAGTATGTTGGCAAAAATGGAATGTTGACAAATGTCCACCACAATTAAGCCAATGTTAGTCCTGTACCTGCCTGTAGACCTTCTCGCAATTTGGTGTTGGGGGAATTTCTCACTTGAACTTAGTCAATGGGTCCCTAGACATGAAAAATCAACGAGTTGCTCGTCCGCCATAGTGCCACGAATGGCGCAATGGCCACATCAAATATGGCCGCCATCGGCTATGATGAAAATACAACTTTTTGGTTTCTGGGTGTATTTGCACATGTAATACCTCCATCCTGACTAATTCAGGTGTGTGGAATTCATTTCTGATAGTACTTTAATCATTGTGGGTGATATTGACCGTGAAAGGTCATGGTCAAGGTCATTTTGCCATTCCGAAGACCTTGGCCATAACCTGGCCATTGTTAGGAGTAAGAACAGGTGCAATAAGTCTAATGCAACTAATTGTGACATTTTCAATTCATTTCTGATACTATTTTGACCATTAAGGATCATCATTGAGATATCAATATAAATGTTTTTATTCAATAATTAAATTCCGATTTTTGTCATTACTGTCACTTTTATTGTATTTTTTCCACAATTTGTTTTATTTATAACAAGACATGAACCTAAAAATATAACAATTATAAATGTCCCCCATAAAATCTAAACAAAATCAAACAGTGGACCATTGTGTGCATGCAAGTTAGTGTGATGGGTTTTTACTTTTTACATGAGGGGTTTTCCATGGCAAAATATTATGCATGGAACTCCATCAGCACAGCAGCCACATCGTCAAGTGTCACTTCCCTACACACTTGCATACTGTGAGCAAACTGGGTGGTAAGGGCTTCAGACATTTTGATGGCAGGAGTGTACCAAAGTGCTCCTCCCATCCATGTTCCATTGGCTCTAGTCTTGACTTGGGTTCCTTTGCTGTCTCAAGCAGGTGGCAAGCCCTATGCGCCAGAAAGCACCTCGTTGGATGTGACCTCTGATCACACTACTTGTGGGAGGGAGAGCATCAATTTCAGCACTGGCACTGGTATAGCTTTCCACCCTGAGGTCATCAAATGTCTCAGCAGTTGTACTTGACCTGGCCCCCGTCCAGACACGCACCAAGTACTTCTCTGCCAACGCTGCATCTTGTTCTGTAAAGGTGTCAGTTAGTTAAAAATGTTACTGGGTCAGAAGCCATAGCTGCATGTTTGGTCCCCACCTTGCTCATGCAGTCTTCTCCAGTCAGGATATGTGCCTTGATCACTGTCTTTGCTAGTGGTGGTCCAAGACGAGAGACTGCTTGATGCAGTGGAAGCATGCACAGCTTCTCACCAGTGCAATACTGCTGCCAGATCTCCTTCAACCCCAGTGATTGGACGTATGGGGTGTAGTGTAGCAGTAACAGGTGTCTGTATGACAACTCTCTTGCTCTGCTTCACTCGAACAGCCCACTCCACATGCACCACCAATCTGGTGTCAGCCTCCTCAATCCAGTTCAAGAGGTCTGGGAACTCTTGCTGGGAGCACCTCATCATCACAGACAACAAAGCTGACAATGATGGTAGCATTGCCAAATTTGCCATAGACTTGATGGCACACCATATCCCGAACTAGCAGCTGGAGATTCCGTTTGTTTTCCTCAGACACCCAGAATTTGTCAAGTTGCTGAGGGATAGTCTCTGTTCATGCCAACAATGTCGATTCCTGTTCTTGAATCTGTGCGCCGCATGCGCACCCCTTCCTTTAGAGACACCTCAATGTAAGAATCGAGTATGATATGGATGAACTCTGGGATGATGTTGACCTGATGATGGTATTGAAGACAGCACCTAAAGTAGGGAATTGTGCTAGTGGCATCCTTCCACAACAACATGAGTGGCAAGAGTAGACTTTGGACTCCATTGGGTGAGGTCAAGTTCAGGCTCAATCTCACTGGCAGGTTTTGACTTGTCGACATGAGCTGGAAGGTCACCATCAAGCAGCGGAAATGCTGAGAGCACATCATGAGTAAGTATCTCCTGGATATTCATGCCCCGCTCCTTAGCAATGTCCATACTCCTATGTGCCTCGGCCATGTATTTGGACGAAACTAAGTTCTACTCCTTCAGAATGGTTGTTGGTGTCTTCTGTGGTTGCTCGTTGAAATGAGGTATCTTCCGCTTTGGTATGGTTGTGCTCAATGTCTTGGTCTTCCCAACTAACATTTCCTGTCTGTATGAGCAGTACACACGCTCCCCATTTTTAGACAGTTTAGCAAGCGTGCAGCGACCCCTCGGTCAACAGGCTGCTTTGTGAGCAGATTGTGCAGTGTCACAGGCACATTGACCGCTATCGAGTATGGATTCTGACGCTCTAGCACAAAGTCCATCAGCTTCGCCACATTACGATTGAATGTAAGGCTCAGTGCATGTGGGAGATGGCATTCTGTGTCTTTCATGGTGTGGTTGTTGGTGAGAATGTTGAGGACATTGGTGATTGACCCAATCTTGTGGAACAAGAGCTCAAATTCTGCCACAGAATTTGCATTGTGTGTGGCTCCTACTACATAGTGACCATCTGGACCCTTTGACACTCACTGAATGGTCTGCTCGACCTTCATGTCACCTCCTACAGCGCAGAACCAGCCTGGGTGATCCTGAACAACTCAATGGCCTACAGAGAAGCGCCGGTAGAGCTCAGGATGTGTGAACTCTAGAACCTTTATTTGTTCAAGATACCATGAGCCATGCCAGGTACTTTATGCAGTCACATTCTGCAAAGATTGGCATAGAGTCGTTGATAGTAGCCACATGTAGATTCCAGTTTCCATCTCTTTTGGAGACTACAGCATTCTTGATGATCTTGATGATCCAGCCAAACTCCAAAGAATTGGCATGCCGATGTGGCTGCCGTGCTGCTGGAGTCTCATGCATGTAAAAACCCATCACACTAACTGGCATGCACAAAATTGTGCACTTTGAGTAAAAGTGTTATTTCATTTTGTGTTATTATTTTTGTTTGTATACAACATTTATTTTATGCATACTTCTAATTAAAGCACTCAATTAAAATAATAGTTAAAGAGGGACATTTAGAATTGTTATATTTGTATGTTCATGTATTTTGATATAATAAATAAGACAAATGATTACGAGAAATACAATAAAAGTGAAAGTAAAGACAAAAATCGTAATTGAGTTATTGAATAAAAAGATTTATATTGATACCTCAATGATAAGATGATCCTTAATGGTCAAAACAATATCAGAAATGAATTATAAATGTCAGAATTAGTTGAAATAGACTTATTGCACTTATTTTTACTCCTAACAATGGCCAATGTCTTTGGGATAGCTAAATGACCTTGACCATGACCTTTCAAGGTCAATATCACCCACAATGATTAAAATAGTATCAGAAATGAATTCCACATGCCTCAATTAGTCAGAATGGAGGTATTACATGTGCAAATACACCCAGAAACAAAAAAGTTGTATTTTCATCATAGCCGATGGCGGCCATATTTGATGTGGCCATTGCGCCATTCGTGGCACTATGGCGGACGAGCACCTCATTGATTTTTCATGTCTAGGGACCCATTGACTAAGTTCAAGTGAGAAATTCCCCCAACACCAAATTGCGAGAAGGTCTACAGGCAGGTACTGGACTATGTGGAATGTATGGTATGTGTTATCACAGGCAAAAACGTTGATCAAAGTAATAATTCTTACACATTCTCTAACTGTAGACTTCTTGTAAATTCAGTAATGCAGATGTTTAACAACAATTTAACTATTGAGAGTGTAAAATGAAACCGGGCCAAATCAACCACCATTTGGTTTCATTTTCCACGGTCAACTCTCCATTTGGCTGGGGACCACTGGAGATGATATTGGTGCTGTGTTCAAGGCAAACTAATAAGCTCACTGTTTTGTTGTTCATTTCACATTCTGCTGGACATGGAACATTGGATAAAACATTGGCAAAAATGTCAAACTTTCCTTTTGCATGTGACATGTCAAACTAGGGGGTTTTCATGATTCTGAATCCATTTCAAGCATTAGTTTTGCACAAAATACACTCCTTGGGCTAAAAACAGCCATAGCCACTTGCCCAAATGTGCCCAAAATGTGCTGACCTCATCACATTTGTCATGACTCAAGGAGTGTATTTTGTGCAAAACGAATGCTCACTGGTCACCAAGTCACAGAAGCGGTCACACAGGTAAACACCACTAAGCATTCACATGCACACAAGGTTCTCAGTTTTCTTTGGAGCTCTAGGTCTCCTAGTATTCTACACTTTGTCACAACTATCCCATCTACAAGCTCACTTGTTTAATGCTTAACTCCCAAGATGGCATAGTAATGCAGTGTGCTAAAGCACACTATTTCATTAGTATGCTATTCAAACTGGTGTCTATATGTCTACTGTCTACAACTGCAATTCAAGGTAACATTCATACTTGCATTGAAGAGGAGACCACAACTCCAGATTTAACAACGCAATCAATTTACAATTTAGGCATTTAGCAGACACTCTTAATCCAGAGTGATTTACATTAAGCAAGAACAAAAAGCATGGCAATACATCATATACATACAATGTAGTTATCATGAATCATACGTAAGCTAAGAACATAACAGTTGAATATCTATAATATTAAACTATATATATATATATATATATATATATATATATATATATATATATAGAATAGAGAGATAGTGCTGTTTACATACAATGCTATAAGTCTACATAAACTGCCATCTAAGTCTACATAAAATAGCTGTAAAAAACCACTTAGTGTACCCCCTCGAACATTTCGAGCACTCCCTCTGACAAAGTAGCGTTCGTTGTTCAGTCTGGCATATGTTGAAATTGAAACTAAGCAGCTAACTAATTCAAACATAACCAATGTGATGCATCCCTTAAAAACATGGGTTGTAGTTATAGGGTTAAGTTTCTTCTTTGTTCGTTTTCCTTGGCCTGTCTCTCTAATTCATTTGTATGTCTTTCTCTGTCTCAGATCGAGGTTCTGGAGAATCACCCTTAAAGCGCTGCAGTACACATTCCTGGGGAAGTTGGACCAATACACCCAAGAAGGGAGCTGTAGGGAAGAAACTTGACGAGACACTTCTTGGGGTCTTAAATAAGGTACTTGAAGTATTGTAGGAAAGTATCAGCAAGAATGAAAGGGAAGGTGTGCAGGACGATGGTGAGACCAGCTATGTTACAGAATGAAAGGGAAGGTGTGCAGGACGATGGTGAGACCAGCTATGTTACAGAATGAAAGGGAAGGTGTGCAGGACGATGGTGAGACCAGCTATGTTACAGAATGAAAGGGAAGGTGTGCAGGACGATGGTGAGACCAGCTATGTTACAGAATGAAAGGGAAGGTGTGCAGGACGATGGTGAGACCAGCTATGTTACAGAATGAAAGGGAAGGTGTGCAGGACGATGGTGAGACCAGCTATGTTACAGACAGAATGAAAGGGAAGGTGTGCAGGACGATGGTGAGACCAGCTATGTTACAGAATGAAAGGGAAGGTGTGCAGGACGATGGTGAGACCAGCTATGTTACAGACAGAATGAAAGGGAAGGTGTGCAGGACGATGGTGAGACCAGCTATGTTACAGAATGAAAGGGAAGGTGTGCAGGACGATGGTGAGACCAGCTATGTTACAGAATGAAAGGGAAGGTGTGCAGGACGATGGTGAGACCAGCTATGTTACAGACAGAATGAAAGGGAAGGTGTGCAGGACGATGGTGAGACCAGCTATGTTACAGAATGAAAGGGAAGGTGTGCAGGACGATGGTGAGACCAGCTATGTTACAGACAGAATGAAAGGGAAGGTGTGCAGGACGATGGTGAGACCAGCTATGTTACAGAATGAAAGGGAAGGTGTGCAGGACGATGGTGAGACCAGCTATGTTACAGAATGAAAGGGAAGGTGTGCAGGACGATGGTGAGACCAGCTATGTTACAGACAGCTATCTTGTATGGTTCATTGGTTTTTAGACCAGTGTTTATTTCGTCGACTAAAACTAAGATGGAAAATGTTCGTCGACTACCTTTTTCCACTGACGAAACCTAAATGGAAACTAAATGAAAACTAAGCTATGATGACTAAAACTAAGAGTAAATATATTGACAATTTTGTCAACAAATAAAAACTAGACAAATGTTAGGAATGGACTAGTGGACAAGAGACCCAGTATAAGTCATTTTACGCTTGGTTGTATGCTGAAAATAGCAAAAGATTTCAGAAAGTGTAAAATCAGCCATTACGATTTACGATGGCATCAAGGCCCGCCAAAATACATTTTAGTCGACTAAATCAATTGTAGATCTAGTCGACTAAAACTAGACTAACACTAAAACATTCCAGGTGACTAAAATGTGATTAAAACTATTCACTGAGGAGAAGGCAGGAAACCGAGTTGGAGGTAGCAGAGACTAAAATGTTGAGGTTCTCTCTTGGAGTAACAAAGATGGATAGGATTGGGAACTACTAGTACATCAGAGGGACAGTGCATGTTAGATGTTTTGGAGATAAAGCCAGAGAGGCCAGACTGAGATGGTTTACTTTGGACATGTACAGAGGAGGGACAGTGAGTATATCAGTAGAAGGATGCTGAGGTTGGAACTTCCAGGCAGGAGACCTAGAGGAAGACCAAAGAGAATGTATGGATATAGTGAATGTGATGTCTGTACTGTACAATCTCATTTCATGTGTTTGTAGGACCACAGCATTGAGTCCCGTAGAGAAGAGGCCTCATTGTCTTCCTTGGGAAAAGACGGAGCAGTTGATCGACTACAAGGTAAAGAAAATGTACCTCTATTCTCGCTAAAAGGCCTAGCCCAGAGGTCCTCAACTAGAAATGCTGAAGGTCCACTAATCATCTTTGAAAAAGACTAAGGTCCGGTCGCTGCGGACCACGCAGCGGAGAGCTGTTTAGTACAGTCAAACCAAGGCAAGCTTATACAAATCGGATCCCCTCCTAACCAACCAATACTGTATGAAAATAAAATGTTTCACAAATATTCCCCTCCAAAAGAAATCACAGCAAATGAGAGGTATTGTGTTGAGGCACAAAGAACACTTTTATTTTGTCAAGTTGTGCCTGCTAAAAGGACCACTTCACCACGTTTCAACCTATCGTCATATAATAGGTCCTCACTAATAATCATGAAAAAATGGCGCAATTTTTTCCTACTATCTGTGTCTCATAGGAGGGCTGTGGGCAGTTCAGAAACCGTCCTCCAGTGACATCATCGATGGGGAATACAAGCTAATAGAAACTGCAGGCTTTCTAGTCCTGAAAAGTTGCAATGCGAAAATGGAAGCCATCGTTCTCACGATAATAAAAATCTAAACATTTTTGTAAAAAAAAACTTATTTAAAAAAAAGAATCTGCCTAATGATGATGTCACTGAAGGACGGTTTCTAAACTGCCCACAGCCCTCCTATGAGACACAGACTGAGTAGAAAAAAATCGTGCCATTTTATCATGATTATTAGTGAGGTTGTGGTAGTGGTCCTTTAATAATAAGAGAAATTGTTCTTATTGTTGTTAATAATTTAACAACAATCTGAGCTGTCTGAAGTGAGTGGTACTGTACTGTACTGTACTGTACTGTACTGTACTGTACTGTACTGTACTGTACTGTACTGTACTGTACTGTACTGTACTGTACTGTACTGTACTGTACTGTACAAGCCCTGCTCCCTGGCCTGTGTGTGTCTGTGTATTAGGCTGTGCAACAGTGACACTTGGTGGTGAACAAACGCTATTTTCGTGCTCGGACACAGGGAGGGACAGTGTTGTACCCGAACGCTCGTTCGATCGTTCACGAACACGTTCATATTTTCTAAACATGTTGTTCATCACCTCATTATGTACATTGTACAACATTATTTAATTTTTCTGCATCAGAATGGCTTCTTGTGCTTACCCTATAATCTGAACGTACTTTATCATCGCTTTATCATCAGTCATAAGACCAGGCGTCACTGTTGCATGCATATTTAACACTCTGAGCAAATCATGGTTTTACTGTGTACAGTACACAGTATAAAGCGTGTACCCGTTTGCAAATCTACCTTTCTTAGTGCTTGGCTGGCATATGAAAACGATATGTTTATACATGTTAGCAGTAGTGGAAATTATACTAGTAGTATGCTACTGCATGCTTTACTCCACTTGAATTCAGTACTGTACTTCTACTTCACACCTGGAGGAAAATATTCAACTTTTTACTATTGTTATTACAATTACAAACTAATTCATGTTTCTTTGGGAAGTCAGCCCCCATAGCCTTTTAGGTATTTGTATACTACTGTACATATAGTCCTATACTCGCATATAGGCTCGCATCCAGTTCAAAACCCTGGTGTTAGCCTATAGGGCAGTGAAAGGAACAGCTCCTTCCTACCTCCGGGCTATGGTCGATGCCTACACCCCTGCCCGACCACTTCGGTCTGCCACCTCGGGGCGACTGATTGCCTCGTCACTCAAGGGTCCTTCTGGCCGATCCACACGGTCACGACTCTTTTCTGTTCTGGCCCCACAGTGGTGGAATGAACTCCCCACTGATGTTAGGACAGCAGAGTCACTGCCCATATTTCGCCGCAGGTTGAAAACCCACCTCTTCAGGAAACACTACCCTTCCTCTCTGCCTGACCTACTTGTTGTTAACTAGTTGTACGAACGCTTGTTTTCTATTGTTGTATTGTTTATTGGATCTTGTTTAGTCGATACACTTAATTGTTTTAGCTCATGCTCATTTGATTTAGCTATTTTGTCTCATCTGTTTAAGGAAATAGGTAGCTGATATATTGCACTTTTACCTTAGCGCTAGGTATACTCTTGGTTGCTTGTTTTTGCAGAAAATGCACTAAAGACTTCTGGTGATTAGTAGTTTTTGTTCCCTACCTATGTTGAATACACTTATTGTAAGTCGCTTTGGATAAAAGCGTCTGCTAAATGACTGTAATGTAATGTAATGTAATATACAAATGTGTGCTATGTATCACTGGCACTGCTTTACTGTGGCATTACTGTACTAGTTGTAATAATCCCATTCCTTGAGCAACACTTGAATCAGTTGCACACATTTGCCAGAAATAGAATATATAAATGTATTGTAATGCATTTGTGTTTTCTTGTATTTACTGACAGGAGGGGTGGAGCACTTCATGTCCATCCATCATTGATGTTGAAAGACCCTAAGGCACTTATGATGTCTTTGTGAGGAACAGTGTTGTGGACTGGGTGAGTAGTAATTGTAATTAAAGTATTATGGCCTGACCTGAGTTTACACCTTTAGCGAAACTCTGTAGTGTACTACGGAAAACAGAATATTTGTTTATGTACATTGATCACACCCTACCAAGTACCAACTGTCATTAAGACATGTGAATCCCTTGACTCCTTCAAAACCGCTCTCAAAGGGCACGGCTGCAATTCGAAACGGGTAAATGGTGCATTTATATAGTGCCTTTATCCAAGGCGCTTTACATAGATTGTGCATTACATTCACCCATTCACACACACATTCATACACCGATGGCGGCAGAAACCATACAAGGCACCAAGCCATAGCACTTTATATTGTGTGTGTGTGTGTGTGTGTGTGTGTGTGTGTGTGTGTGTGTGTGTGTGTGTGTGTGTGTGTGTGTGTGTGTGTGTGTGTGTGTGTGTGTGTGTGTGACCACTCAATCACCCGCATGCAGACACACACACGGAAGGAAGACAATGCAGGGCAATACCAACACTAAAATACATAATGACCCTATAGGGTCATAACAGTTATGTATTCCATGCTTTTTGTTCAAATGTGCTGACATCATCACATTGTGATGACTGCTATGGCCATTTTTAGCCCAAGAACTGTTTTTTTTTTGGCAAAACTAATGCTTGGAATGGATTCAGCATCATGAAAACCTGTTTACATCGCATGCTACTTAAAGCATGATGAAATTTTGTTTTTTCCCCCCTTTGTTAATGGTAGGGTCACATATTGCTTATTACATGCTGGGGACGGTGGACCCATACTCAACATTTCTTTTTTTTGTCAAATAGGTTTTTATTGAGAACAGATTATAAATTGTTGTATTTCTAACATAAAACTTTGGTGTACTCAACATGCCTGGGTTCACATTCTGGCAAGGGCCCAAATTAGAGCTGGCATACTTGGTCTGCATATTGAGACAGGTAGATATGTAGGCACGGTTGAGGAGGATAGATTATGTAGTCTGTGTGATCTAAAGGAAAGTGAAATGCATTTTGTTTTTTATTGTCCATTCTACAACTCAAATTAGGGCGAGACTTCTTAATAAGATGGATCCAAATCATAAATTGATATGGTTGGAGGACTTTGAGAAACTGAAACGCCTATTTCAAAAGTACACCTTTTCATTTGCCTCATTCCTTGAAAAGGCCTGGTCAATGAGGAGAGCCATTTACATGGCCTTGTTTTATTTGTTTTAATTTTGTTCAAATACTGTACAAATATGTATTCATGTATTTAATAATGCATTATGGAATATGAACAGGAAGGACTGTAATGTCAGTTGTTTTTTAACGTACCGGTACTTTGTTAAATGTGTCATAATCCCATATGGGATGAGCCCAACTTCCAAGTGGCATGACACGAAAATAAATGTCATTCATATAGTATGATGATGGTATGCTCATAGTGCAGCATGACACGCTATAAGCTTGCATATCTGCTATCCGATATAAGAAATGTGACTGTATTACACTGATGCTTTCCTGTTCTTAACAAATGTGTCTTTGTATTTTTCAGGCCGTCCAGATACGATATGGAGGAGTCCACAGACTTGCAGCTGTACATTTATGGCCACTACACCATTACATACAGCCATGCCCATGGACATTAACCAGACTGCTAACATGGATTCACTCACATGTTGCTCCACGCTACCTTTGAGTGAATCCACGTATCAGTCTGATACATGCCTAGACTCCTGGCTTCACTGGAACTCCATCTCCATGCGCGGCCTGGGAGCAGATGTGTCTATTATTCACCAAATCACTCACCAAGTCATTGTGAATTATATGGTTTTACAGCTAAATTAGGAAACAACTTCAAACAAATACTGTAAAATAAGGTACTATTTCACTATTATTATTGCTGTTATTATACTATTGGCATTAAAGTATTTTTTGCTATATTGGTTTACCTATTTAGGGCTCACCTCATTCAGATAGTAGGATGATAATAAATTATATAGCACATTTCCAGACATAGTCACATAGTCAACTACTTTAGAGACCAGGATTACTGCATTTTAGTTTAGAGACCAGGATTACTGCATTTTGTGAGGGGACACGGGGAGAACATGCAAACTCCACACAGAAAGGCCCGGATTACTGCATTTTGTGAGGGTACCTACCCTAGGGGACAGGGGGAGAACATGCAAACTCCACACAGAAAGGCCCTTTTGCAAACCCCCGCAAAATATTGAATGTGGGTTCCCATTCACTCCAGTATGAATGCAATGAAGCATGCTTTATTAACAACAAGTTAACATAATGAGATAATAAACTCTCTCACTATAAGCCTTATAGCAAATGTTGGTATAAAAGTATTTATTTTATGGACATTCAGTGACAGTTTCTCTTCTCAATCTGGAAATAAAGTTGTTTTTTTACTCAATGGTATGATAGAGCAGAACAGCTCCTTTAAAAAAAATAGAATATGTTGCTGTACTTGGTGGACTAAGTCTGACACCTCTGGGGAGGGATGGCAAAGGGCACCTGCTTTGTACTCTCAGGGCCATTAAAGTATATATTATATTGAAATTTTATTTCCTTTAGAGGATAGCCCCTTGAGATGTATCATCTCGTTTTAGAGGGGGTCCTCTGCAATACTGGCACACTCGCTGTCGGTCTTTTCTGTTTTACATTCATTACAAATGCTGCCGTTCTTGCTAATACTATGAGCAATGTAGCCCGCTAGGGAGAAGAGAATGTTCTTTTCATTTTTTGTAAATTCGGGTGCAGTTTTGTCTTCCAACAGCTCCACACAGATATAATGTAGCTGAGGTACGACTTTCATGATGGCTGAGATCTTCTCAAAGTCTTCACCACCGGTTCCTGTGCTAACTGCTGCACTCTGACAGCCAAAGAGAGATAGACAGATAGGGACAAAGGTTAAGGGAGAAGAAAGATAATGAGTCACTAGTACTACACAATATTAAGTTAAGAAAATACTGGGATAATGCCATTATGTACATGGATCTATACATTTGGGCTTCCTTTTTGAGAGGAAGCCCTGAAGGGGGGTCTTAAGGTCTTTAACATGTTATTTTATAGAAATATGTCTGCCTTCAAGTCAAGATTACATTCTGTAAAAGGGTTTTTACACTGCATGTAGATGTGTTTGGTCTACCTTGTGCAAAGCTAGAGCCATCTCAGATATATGACCAACCAACATGTAGGCTCTACGGGTGTCATATTGTGACAATACTCACACAATATGCAGTATCATAGTGTTATACAATACAGTACCTACCTGTGGTCAGTAATATGTGGGTGTGAAGTGTGGTTTACATTATAGAACATTTTGCAAGTAACACTCAAGTGTGAACCTGCTACAGTAGGTTCTGTTGACAGGCTTGTTAACAGGTTATCTGAGGGTCATGCATGGTCAGTGAAATCAACGACATGAATTAATAATTGGCTTTGGATGCTTGAAAATGTTAATATATTATCCCACGGTGCTTTGAGGATGGGCTAATTCCAGTTCTGATCAACCCATTAAGCTTCTAACGAGTTGTGTGTTACCCCTACCGTATTATAACACTGTTCCTGTTTTAATTAAATCACTATTGCTTTAAACACACTGAGTTTAGGTGGTTGCTCAGTTGCAGGTTCTTTATTCTGCATTCATAATAAAAGATAGTTGTATGTCAGTGAATGTGGACATCAAAATCACTTTTCTGTCTCCTTGGGGATCCTCCATTGCTCTCAGAATTAGATAATATACTATTCTGACTGATTCAGTGATCTTATATAGTGGATACAGTTTACATAAATAAAACCAAATAAAACAAGACTGTTATCTTAATATAAAATACAGAATATAGCCTATAAAATACATGCATATTTTACCATGAACTGTTAGCTTTAATATTATTTTAAATTATGTATCAAGTCACATGAATGTAGACCATGATTATGTCAGCACATGTAGACACTTTTCTGTCTGGAAAGACATGTCAACTAGTTTAGATATACACACACTGCACTTAGGCAAACACTTTTTAAATGTCTACAATAAAACAAGGCTGCTGCTGTGCTGATCCATATTAAGGAAATAATACAAACATAAACATGTATGAAACAAATCAACTTACCAGTTATCACCATTGCCCAAGCATGCACTTCTATGAAACATCAATAGGTTACATTATCATATCTTAGCGAAATTGCACTAAAACACATTGATAAGGTGATTAAAATGAAATCTGTTGATAATTAGGCTATTTGTATTAAAAGACATGCATATAGGCTGTTATCGCGAGAATCTCAGTTCTTAACAGCTTGTCAATGAATTCTCGCGATACTGTCAGCTCAGAAACTCTTATTGTGCTCTTTCGAGACGTCAATATAATTATATCGTTTGCAAATCATATAAACATAGTATCCGAAAATAACCTGTGACATGTCTTCTTTCATCTGTCAGCATCGATTATTTTTTTAGAAGGGCATAGTTATTAATATCGATGTTTGTTCATGACTTGTCCGCTGGACTCCATTCGGATCCATGCAGTCTGTCAACATCCAGTTCAGGAACTGTCCCTAATCGGCGTCCCCAGTAGCACTAGAGGCCGCCATTACGCAGGCCCCATGAAGTCAACGGAGTTTGCAGAACTCTGTCTTTTCTAAGGCTCTGGGGCGCACAGCTGCGCTCTCATGGAGAGCCTGATTAGGGACAGCCTGGAGTTGAAGTTTTTTTTGATTGATTGAAGAATTTATTAACAGTTTGCAGAATTACAGTACATTTCAAGCACAAACTCAATACAAAGGCTGTTAACTGTGAGTGGACGACCCAATTAAGCATTACACTTGTTTACAAGAGGGTCCACCACGTTCAAATCATCAAAACATTTAGAGACGTACAAATAGACACTTCTATAGACAGAACAGGAATTCATCATAAAGGAGGTAAAAAGGGAAAAGAAACATATACAGTGAGGGAAGTACATTGTTTTCAACGAGAGCGCGGCGGATATCGGAAATTTTAGGTATGTATGCAAAATGACAACTGTTTTAAAGTATTACTCAGTGACAACTAAAGTCTCTGTAATGTTTATGTTGTACTATTACTAAAAAGCGATCTAAAATAAATGTATTTAAGATCATTAAAAGCCGGGCCGGGGCTGTTGCCTTTCACTCTTCCAGTCACTGAAGTGTAGCCACTAGTTGTTGTTCACCAACAATGAACGTGGCAATAAATGTTTGATTTTCTTTTACACACCATTATAATGTTCTTATTTTGATCATAACACCCACTTTAATACTGAAGAATATGTACGAGAATTATTTACTATGACACTATATATGGCACATTAGGAGTCCATTAGTAGTCTATAGTGCTTCTCAAATGTTTTATTTGCAAAGACATGGGTCCATTTGGTTCCATTCGAACACTACACATTTGTTATGGTCAGGGCTATCTATTCATGTGTTTCTGGTAATATTTTTGTCCACTCATTTAGTATGTTGTCAAAAATGGAATGTTGACAAATGTCCACCACAATTAAGCCAATGTTAGTCCTGTACCTGCCTGTAGACCTTCTCGCAATTTGGTGTTGGGGGAATTTCTCACTTGAACTTAGTCAATGGGTCCCTAGACATGAAAAATCAACGAGTTGCTCGTCCGCCATAGTGCCACGAATGGCGCAATGGCCACATCAAATATGGCCGCCATCGGCTATGATGAAAATACAACTTTTTGGTTTCTGGGTGTATTTGCACATGTAATACCTCCATCCTGACTAATTCAGGTGTGTGGAATTCATTTCTGATAGTACTTTAATCATTGTGGGTGATATTGACCGTGAAAGGTCATGGTCAAGGTCATTTTGCCATTCCGAAGACCTTGGCCATAACCTGGCCATTGTTAGGAGTAAGAACAGGTGCAATAAGTCTAATGCAACTAATTGTGACATTTTCAATTCATTTCTGATACTATTTTGACCATTAAGGATCATCATTGAGATATCAATATAAATGTTTTTATTCAATAATTAAATTCAGATTTTTGTCATTACTGTCACTTTTATTGTATTTTTTCCACAATTTGTTTTATTTATAACAAGACATGAACCTAAAACCAAACCAAAATCAAACAGTGGACCATTGTGTGCATGCAAGTTAGTGTGATGGGTTTTTACTTTTTACATGAGGGGTTTTCCATGGCAAAATATTATGCATGGAACTCCATCAGCACAGCAGCCACATCGTCAAGTGTCACTTCCCTGCACACTTGCATACTGTGAGCAAACTGGGTGGTAAGGGCTTCAGACATTTTGATGGCAGGAGTGTACCAAAGTGCTCCTCCCATCCATGTTCCATTGGCTCTAGTCTTGACTTGGGTTCCTTTGCTGTCTCAAGCAGGTGGCAAGCCCTATGCACCAGAAAGCACCTCGTTGGATGTGACCTCTGATCACACTACTTGTGGGAGGGAGAGCATCAATTTCAGCACTGGCACTGGTATAGCTTTCCACCCTGAGGTCATCAAATGTCTCAGCAGTTGTACTTGACCTGGCCCCCGTCCAGACACGCACCAAGTACTTCTCTGCCAACGCTGCATCTTGTTCTGTAAAGGTGTCAGTTAGTTAAAAATGTTACTGGGTCAGAAGCCATAGCTGCATGTTTGGTCCCCACCTTGCTCATGCAGTCTTCTCCAGTCAGGATGTGCCTTGATCACTGTCTTTGCTAGTGGTGGTCGAAGACGAGAGACTGCTTGATGCAGTGGAAGCATGCACAGCTTCTCACCAGTGCAATACTGCTGCCAGATCTCCTTCAACCCCAGTGATTGGACGTATGGGGTGTAGTGTAGCAGTAACAGGTGTCTGTATGACAACTCTCTTGCTCTGCTTCACTCGAACAGCCCACTCCACATGCACCACCAATCTGGTGTCAGCCTCCTCAATCCAGTTCAAGAGGTCTGGGAACTCTTGCTGGGAGCACCTCATCATCACAGACAACAAAGCTGACAATGATGGTAGCATTGCCAAATTTGCCATAGACTTGATGGCACACCATATCCCGAACTAGCAGCTGGAGATTCCGTTTGTTTTCCTCAGACACCCAGAATTTGTCAAGTTGCTGAGGGATAGTCTCTGTTCATGCCAACAATGTCGATTCCTGTTCTTGAATCTGTGCGCCGCATGCGCACCCCTTCCTTTAGAGACACCTCAATGTAAGAATCGAGTATGATATGGATTAACTCTGGGATGATGTTGACCTGATGATGGTATTGAAGACAGCACCTAAAGTAGGGAATTGTGCTAGTGGCATCTGCTGCATTTTCGCCATGAAGTCTACTACAACATGAGTGGCAAGAGTAGACTTTGGACTCCATTGGGTGAGGTCAAGTTCAGGCTCAATCTCACTGGCAGGTTTTGACTTGTCGACATGAGCTGGAAGGTCACCATCAAGCAGCGGAAATGCTGAGAGCACATCATGAGTAAGTATCTCCTGGATATTCATGCCCCGCTCCTTAGCAATGTCCATACACCTATGTGCCTCGGCCATGTATTTGGACGAAACTAAGTTCTACTCCTTCAGAATGGTTGTTGGTGTCTTCTGTGGTTGCTCGTTGAAATGAGGTATCTTCCGCTTTGGTATGGTTGTGCTCAATGTCTTGGTCTTCCCAACTAACATTTCCTGTCTGTATGAGCAGTACACACGCTCCCCATTTTTAGACAGTTTAGCAAGCGTGCAGCGACCCCTCGGTCAACAGGCTGCTTTGTGAGCAGATTGTGCAGTGTCACAGGCACATTGACCGCTATCGAGTATGGATTCTGACGCTCTAGCACAAAGTCCATCAGCTTCGCCACATTACGATTGAATGTAAGGCTCAGTGCATGTGGGAGATGGCATTCTGTGTCTTTCATGGTGTGGTTGTTGGTGAGAATGTTGAGGACATTGGTGATTGACCCAATCTTGTGGAACAAGAGCTCAAATTCTGCCACAGAATTTGCATTGTGTGTGGCTCCTACTACATAGTGACCATCTGGACCCTTTGACACTCACTGAATGGTCTGCTCGACCTTCATGTCACCTCCTACAGCGCAGAACCAGCCTGGGTGATCCTGAACAACTCAATGGCCTACAGAGAAGCGCCGGTAGAGCTCAGGATGTGTGAACTCTAGAACCTTTATTTGTTCAAGATACCATGAGCCATGCCAGGTACTTTATGCAGTCACATTCTGCAAAGATTGGCATAGAGTCGTTGATAGTAGCCACATGTAGATTCCAGTTTCCATCTCTTTTGGAGACTACAGCATTCTTGATGATCTTGATGATCCAGCCAAACTCCAAAGAATTGGCATGCCGATGTGGCTGCCGTGCTGCTGGAGTCTCATGCATGTAAAAACCCATCACACTAACTGGCATGCACAAAATTGTGCACTTTGAGTAAAAGTGTTATTTCATTTTGTGTTATTATTTTTGTTTGTATACAACATTTATTTTATGCATACTTCTAATTAAAGCACTCAATTAAAATAATAGTTAAAGAGGGACATTTAGAATTGTTATATTTGTATGTTCATGTATTTTGATATAATAAATAAGACAAATGATTACGAGAAATACAATAAAAGTGAAAGTAAAGACAAAAATCGTAATTGAGTTATTGAATAAAAAGATTTATATTGATACCTCAATGATAAGATGATCCTTAATGGTCAAAACAATATCAGAAATGAATTATAAATGTCAGAATTAGTTGAAATAGACTTATTGCACTTATTTTTACTCCTAACAATGGCCAATGTCTTTGGGATAGCTAAATGACCTTGACCATGACCTTTCAAGGTCAATATCACCCACAATGATTAAAATAGTATCAGAAATGAATTCCACATGCCTCAATTAGTCAGAATGGAGGTATTACATGTGCAAATACACCCAGAAACAAAAAAGTTGTATTTTCATGAAATGAAATGAAATGAAATGAAATTAAATCTATATTTACCCAGGGTATCTGGGCTAAGCTCAAGAACTTGTTTCCAGCCAGGCCCTGCTCATAGAACACATTTCATCGTAGTGGTTGATGCCTTGTTCAAGGGCATTTCAGCGGTGGTAATTTTTTAACGTGTCGGACGGCTGATTCGAACTGGGAACCTTCCGGTATCTAGACCGCGCCGCTATCCGTTCGGCCACCGCTGCCATCATCATAGCCGATGGCGGCCATATTTTATGTGGCCATTGCGCCATTCGTGGCACTATGGCGGACGAGCACCTCATTGATTTTTCATGTCTAGGGACCCATTGACTAAGTTCAAGTGAGAAATTCCCCCAACACCAAATTGCGAGAAGGTCTACAGGCAGGTACTGGACTATGTGGAATGTATGGTATGTGTTATCACAGGCAAAAACGTTGATCAAAGTAATAATTCTTACACATTCTCTAACTGTATAGACTTCTTGGGTAACACTTGCAGATACGGTTCATGAACTAATGATTAACTAATGATTAACTAATACATTAGTTAAGCATTAGTTAATCATTAGTTCATCACAATTCATCATGAATCATGATGAATTCATCATGATTCATGATGATGATGATTCTGATGATTCATCATGAATCGTCATTAGTTAACCACGATTTGTAGATGATTTATAGATCTAATTTTTCCGCCCAAATCTATGCCCAGGATGAGTGCTCATAGGCGGGTAGGTCTCTCAGTCTCTCTGGAGGTCATTCCTGGTTGTACCCATGGGTCATTTTACTCAATTCTTTGCCCACGATGGGTGCTCAAAGGTTGGTAGGGGTCTGTCCGGAGCTCTCCCTGGTGCTTTATGGATCATTTTTGGACCCCCCCATTTTGCCCAAATCTATACCCAGGATGAGTGCTCATAGACGTGTAGGGTTAGTGAGCAGACTCGGTCTCTCTGGAGGTAATTTTTCTCAATTCTATGCCCACGATGAGTGCTCAAAGGTGGGTAGGGGTCCCTGGTGTTTTATGGATAATTTTTGGACTCACCCATTTTGCCCAAATCTATACCCAGGATGAGTGCTCATAGACGGGTAGGGTTAGTGAGCAGACTCGGTCTCTCTGGAGGTAATTTTTCTCAATTCTATGCCCACGATGAGTGCTCAAAGGTGGGTAGGGGTCCCTGGTGTTTTATGGATAATTTTTGGACTCACCCATTTTGCCCAAATCTATACCCAGGATGAGTGCTCATAGACGGGTAGGGTTAGTGACCAGACTCGGTCTCTCTGGAGGTAATTTTTCTCAATTCTATGCCCACGATGAGTGCTCAAAGGTGGGTAGGGGTCCCTGGTGTTTCATGGATCATTTTTGGACTCACCCATTTTGCCCAAATCTATACCCAGGATGAGTGCTCATAGACGGGTAGGGTTAGTGAGCAGACGCGGTCTCTCTGGAGGTAGTTTTTCTCAATTCTATGCCCACGATGAGTGCTCAAAGGTGGGTAGGTCTCCCTTGTAGAGGTCTCCCTTGTAGTTTATGCGTAACTTCTGGACATTATCATCATGAACTACCATTACATTTTACTTACTTACTAGAGAGTTGGACTCTATTAATGATTAACTATCATTAGTTAATAGTTAGTTAATTGATATTTGCACCCCAAAGTAAAGTGGCAACATTATCATCATGAACTACCATTACATTGTACTTACTTACTAGAGAGTTGGACTCTATTAATGATTAACTATCATTAGTTAATAGTTAGTTAATTGATATTTGCACCCCAAAGTAAAGTGGCAACATTGTCATCATGAACTACCATTACATTGTACTTACTTACTAGAGAGTTGGACTCTATTAATGATTAACTATCATTAGTTAATAGTTAGTTAATTGATATTTGCACCCCAAAGTAAAGTGGCAACATTTTCATCATGAACTAGCTGTAGGTAACAGTTAGTTAATGGTTATTTGCACCCCAAAGTAAAGTGACAACATTTTCATCATGAACTAATCATGAACTCATGATTAACTAATCATGAATTCATCATGAACTGGATATATGGACACAAAGTCACATCAATATAAATAATAGTGAATGCAAAACAATACAATACTAACAATACATTACAATCTGAATCCAAATGTACAATTACAAGCCACCTTCAATATTGCCAATTTTTGCCATTTTTTTTATTTACAGCAAAGCCCCCCCCCCACACACACACTCTCTCTCCCCCCACACACAGAAACTAAAAAATAAAATAAAAACACTTAACACAAACAAAAATATACCACAAAATAAATAAAGTATTATACAAAATACAAATGTAAAATACAAAAGAACAACAAAACAAAAGTAAGGAAGTAGGCAGAGGACACAGGCCGAGGGGCAGGCCGACACCAGCCACCCGGGCCAACAGCGGGTGAGCTAGATACAGCCCTGGCGCAGACGCCAATGGACTGGCATCCACACATCTGGCCCACCTGCTGCCCGCCAAGGCAAGGCCTTTAACAAAGCCAACAACAGTGCTTATCCAAATCAGCAGCACAATTTTTCCTCTCAACTATAAAACTAAAGTACTTGTTAAGATCATTGCTTATCCAATATGGTTTGACACAACTATGAAACAAAATGACCTGGCTCTTATAAATATAACACAGTCAACAATGAATAGTAATTGTTACATGGCCACTTATTATTACCAAATAGACATAGAAAAATGACTACAACAGTAATGTGAAAAATAACAAACAAAAAGAAAAGCCGGAAAAAATATGAAAACCCTTAGTTCCCAAAGTTTGTTTTTGTTCTCGTTGGGGCTCTTTTATCTGAACTGTGACAGTGTTCGATTGGTCTTTGTCCTACCACACAAACCATGGATCTCGCCACCCAGTATGCACTGGGAATCTATCTGGGGAAACGTTGGGTATGGAGACAGTGGAGCCTCACATGCACCTTGGCTCCTCGAGGGATGGGAAGGGAACCGCTGTCCTCTTCTCCACGTGAGATGCTCCAAGGGATGAGGATGGGATCTAAAAAACCTGACCTATGATAGATCAGACAAGATCCAAAACCCCACGAATTAGCATAAATTAACACCTTTTTAACTTGCATTAATTAGCTTAATCATGTTCTTTTTATAGTAATCATGTATTTAAAATACATTGAAAACCATTCAAAATAATTCAAAACACTTATTTTCTTTTACAATGTTTAATATTCAATGAACTGTTCCTTTTAAATAAAAATAGTATGAAATGCTCCTTTAAGTATCACAATGTAATGAGTTAAATTGCATAAAGTGCACATTCAAAAGGTTTACAGGGTGTTTTGTGCAGTAACTAGGAGGTATTTATGACGCAAATGTGCTTAGTATGTACCCTTAAAATGTACCTTCAGTCACTATAACCCACAATTCTCATGTACATGCATATTGTATTCCTTCAGTAACAAACTGTCTTTCAAAATGTAACATGAACTTAAATACTTAAATGTAACAATAAATCATTGGCAGGATGTATTGTAGCTAAACACCATTTAAGATAACCATCTTTGTTCTACATTGTCTCACTCACCACTTCATGAATGCTGAGACTGCAATGTCACCTGGCTGCTCAGTGATTTGCAACACTCTCACACTGCAAAATGACACAATACACAAATCAGGAGTTGCCTAACAACATTAAGAATGTGAATGATTTGAATTGGAAGATTATGTTTTAGTCTTACCAGGCAGATTGCAAAAGATTGTCTCTCTGTGTTTGTTTACAACAGCACATGAAGAACCAGCCATGTGTTCAATTGAACAGGAAAAGGACGTTTTCCTGCTTAAATACTAACAGGAAGTAGAATCACTGGTAGGCTGGACACAAATGCTTACAGGCTCACTGATTGGCCACTGGCAATCACAGAGCCAGGTAATTTGAATCCTTTAAAACCTGTTAGACACCCTGTTTGTTTTGCATTTTTTCTCTTTCATGTAAATAGCTTGTTTTGTATTTTAAACAGACTTGTGGAGCAACATTTTAGAACTTAAATGTGTGTTATTTCAAAAGCATTTTAGATCGTTTTTAACACTTGTAAATTGGCTGCCTGCTTTCAAGCCTGGGTAGGCTGAATTAAAAAATAGTTAATAGGATACATACGTTCATTTCAGTGATTTTTTTTGAATGAATGCATTTAAGTTATATACAATATATCTAAAATGTTGCTCTACAAGTCTGATTAAAATGCCAAGAAGCTATATACATGAAAGGGAAAACAAACAAACAAACAAACAGGATGTCTAACACGTTTTTGCAAAGGGTTAAAATTACCTGGCTCTGTGATTGCTAACCTAAGTGGCCAATCAGTGAGCCTGTAAGCGTTTATGTCCAGCCTACCAGTGATTCCACTTCCTGTCAGTATTTAAGCAGGAAAACTCCCCTTTCCTGTTCAATTGAACACATGGCTGGTTCTTCATGTGTTGTTGTAAACACACACAGAGGAACAATCTTTGCAATCCACTTGGTAAGACTAAAAAATAATCTTCCAATTCAAATCATCCACATTCTTAATGTTGTTAGACAACTCCTGATTTGTATATTGTGTCATTTTGAACTTTGCAGAGCAGTGTGAGAGCGAGTATTGCAAATCACTGAGCAGCCAGTATTACAGGTGACATTGCAGTCTGAGCCCATTCATTCATTGATCAGTGGTGAGTGAGACAATGTAGAACAAAGATGGTTATCTTAAATGGTGTTTTACATTTTGAAACACTTATTCCTGTACATGAGTATTTTGGGTTATGGTGATTGAATGTACATTTTTAGTGCATCTCTCACCTGATGCTAGCCAGGGAGAGATATACTAAGCACATTTGAGTCATGAATACCTCAGTTACTGCACAAAACACCCTGTAAAGCGATTGAATGTGCACTTTATGCATTTTAACTCATTGCATTGTGATACGTAAAGGAGCATTTCATAGTATTTTTGTGGAAAAGGAACAGTTCATTGAATATAGTGAATATTTGAAACATTGTAAAAGAAAATAAGTACTTTGAATTATTTTGAATGGTTTTCAATGTATTTGAAATGATTACTATAAAAAGAAAATGATTAAGCTAATTAATGCAAGTTAAAAAGGTGTTAATTTTTACTAATTCATGGGGATTTAAAAACATTTTACACAGAGTGTGTGAATAACATGCTATTGGATCTTGTCCGATCTACCATAGGTCAGTTTTTTTTTAGATTGGGTGATCCCCATCTTCATCCCCTGGAGCACATGGAGAAGAGGACAGCGCTTCCCTTCCCATCCACTGAGGAGCCCAGGTCCATGTGAGGCTCCACATTCTCCATACCCAACAATTCCCCAGATAAATTCCCAGTGCATATTGGATGGCAAGCTAACGGATCCAAGTCTGGACACTGATGGTGCAACATTGATTCCCCTCCCTCACGGTTTGTGTGGTAGGAAAAAGACCAATCGAACAATGTCACAATTCAGATGAAAGATCCCCAATGACAACGGAACTAAGGGTTTTCATATTTTTGCTGGATTTTCCTTTTGTTTGTTATTTTTCATATTTTTCACAGTCTATTTGGTAATAAGTGGCCATTTAACACTTTGTTATTGATATACATCACATTTTGTTTTTAGTTTTCTGTGTGGGGGGAGGGTGTGGCTGTAAATAAAAAATGGCAATATTGAAGGTGGCTTGTAATTGTAATTTTGGATTCAGATTGTATTGTATTGTTAGTATTGCATTTCACTATTATTTATATTGATGTGACTTTGTGTCCAAATTTCCAGTTCATGATTACTTCATGATTAGTTAATCAAGAGTTCATGATTAGTTCATGATGAAAATGTTGTCACTTTACTTTGGGGTACAAATATCCATTAACTAACTATTAACTACAGCTAGTTCATGATGAAAATGTTGTCACTTTACTTTGGGGTACAAATATCCATTAACTAACTATTAACTACACTAGTTCATGATGAAAATGTTGTCACTTTACTTTGGGGTGCAAATATCCATTAACTAACTATTAACTACAGCTAGTTCATGATGAAAATGTTGTCACTTTACTTTGGGGTGCAAATATCCATTAACTAACTATTAACTACAGCTAGTTCATGATGAAAATGTTGTCACTTTACTTTGGGGTACAAATATCCATTAACTACAGCTAGTTCATGATTAGTTCATGATGAAAATGTTGTCACTTTACTTTGGGGTACAAATAACCTTAACTACAGCTAGTTCATGATTAGTTAATGATGAAAATGTTGTCACTTTACTTTGGGGTACAAATATCCATTAACTAACTATTAACTACAGCTAGTTCATGATGAAAATGTTGTCACTTTACTTTGGGGTACAAATATCCATTAACTAACTATTAACTACAGCTAGTTCATGATGAAAATGTTGTCACTTTACTTTGGGGTGCAAATATCCATTAACTAACTATTAACTACAGCTAGTTCATGATGAAAATGTTGTCACTTTACTTTGGGGTGCAAATATCCATTAACTACAGCTAGTTCATGATTAGTTCATGATGAAAATTTTGTCACTTTACTTTGGGGTACAAATAACCTTAACTACAGCTAGTTCATGATTAGTTAATGATGAAAATGTTGTCACTTTACTTTGGGGTACAAATATCCATTAACTAACTATTAACTACAGCTAGTTCATGATGAAAATGTTGTCACTTTACTTTGGGGTGCAAATATCCATTAACTACAGCTAGTTCATGATTAGTTCATGATGAAAATGTTGTCACTTTACTTTGGGGTACAAATAACCATTAACTAACTATTAACTACAGCTAGTTCATGATGATGATAATGTCCAGAAATGACCCATAAACTACCAGGGAGACCTCTGAAGAGGGGAGTCCAAAATTATCCATAAAGCACCAGGGAGAGCTCCGGAGAGACCCCTACCCACATTTGAGCACTCATCGTGGGCATAGAATTGAGAAAAAATACCTCCAGAGAGACAGAGTCTGCTCACTAACCGCTACCCACCTATGAGCACTCATCCTGGGTATAGATTTGGGCAAAATGGGGGAGTCCAAAAATGATCCATAAAGCACCAGGGAGAGCTCCGGACAGACCCCTACCCACCTTTGAGCACTCATCGTGGGCATAGAATTGAGAAAAATTACCTCCAGAGAGACCGAGTCTGCTCACTAACCCTACCCGTCTATGAGCACTCATCCTGGGTATAGATTTGGGCAAAATGGGGGAGTCCAAAAATGATCCATAAAACACCAGGTGGTTTAGGTGGGTAGGGGTACCCACCTTTGAGCACTCATCCTGGGTATAGATTTGGGCAAAATGGGGGAGTCCAAAAATGATCCATAAAGCACCATGCAGGGAGAGCTTCGGACAGACCCCTACCCACTTTTGAGCACTCATCGTGGGCATAGAATTGAGAAAAATTACCTCCAGAGAGGCCGAGTCTGCTCACTAACCCTACCCGTCTATGAGCACTCATCCTGGGTATAGATTTGGGCAAAATGGGTGAGTCAAAAAATGATCCATAAAACACCAGGGACCCCTACCCACCTTTGAGCACTCATCGTGGGCATAGAATTGAGAAAAAATACCCTTGGGGACAACCAGGAAGGACCTCCAGAGAGACCGTCTGCTGACTAAACCTACCCGCCTTTGAGCACTCATCGTGGGCATAGATTTGGGCGAAAAAATCTGATCTATAAATGAAATCATGAATGCCATGAATCATGATTAACTAACTACAGTTAATTCATGATGAAGTCATCATTAATTCATGATGAAATAATGATTAACTAATGCTTAACTAATGTATTAGTTAATCATGAGTTAATCATTATTTCATGACCCTTATCTGCAAGTGTTACCGACTTCTTGTAAATTCAGTAATGCAAATGTTTAACAACAATTTAACTATTGAGAGTGTAAAATGAAACCGGGCCAAATCAACCACCATTTGGTTTCATTTTCCACGGTCAACTCTCCATTTGGCTGGGGACCACTGGAGATGATATTGGTGCTGTGTTCAAGGCAAACTAATAAGCTCACTGTTTTGTTGTTCATTTCACATTCTGCTGGACATGGAACATTGGATAAAACATTGGCAAAAATGTCAAACTTTCCTTTTGCATGTGACATGTCAAACTAGGGGGTTTTCATGATTCTGAATCCATTTCAAGCATTAGTTTTGCACAAAATACACTCCTTGGGCTAAAAACAGCCATAGCCACTTGCCCAAATGTGCCCAAAATGTGCTGACCTCATCACATTTGTCATGACTCAAGGAGTGTATTTTGTGCAAAACGAATGCTCACTGGTCACCAAGTCACAGAAGCGGTCACACAGGTAAACACCACTAAGCATTCACATGCACACAAGGTTCTCAGTTTTCTTTGGAGCTCTAGGTCTCCTAGTATTCTACACTTTGTCACAACTATCCCATCTACAAGCTCACTTGTTTAATGCTTAACTCCCAAGATGGCATAGTAATGCAGTGTGCTAAAGCACACTATTTCATTAGTATGCTATTCAAACTGGTGTCTATATGTCTACTGTCTACAACTGCAATTCAAGGTAACATTCATACTTGCATTGAAGAGGAGACCACAACTCCAGATTTAACAACGCAATCAATTTACAATTTAGGCATTTAGCAGACACTCTTAATCCAGAGTGATTTACATTAAGCAAGAACAAAAAGCATGGCAATACATCATATACATACAATGTAGTTATCATGAATCATACGTAAGCTAAGAACATAACAGTTGAATATCTATAATATTAAACTATATATATATATATATATATATATATATATATATATATATATATATAGAATAGAGAGATAGTGCTGTTTACATACAATGCTATAAGTCTACATAAACTGCCATCTAAGTCTACATAAAATAGCTGTAAAAAACCACTTAGTGTACCCCCTCGAACATTTCGAGCACTCCCTCTGACAAAGTAGCGTTCGTTGTTCAGTCTGGCATATGTTGAAATTGAAACTAAGCAGCTAACTAATTCAAACATAACCAATGTGATGCATCCCTTAAAAACATGGGTTGTAGTTATAGGGTTAAGTTTCTTCTTTGTTCGTTTTCCTTGGCCTGTCTCTCTAATTCATTTGTATGTCTTTCTCTGTCTCAGATCGAGGTTCTGGAGAATCACCCTTAAAGCGCTGCAGTACACATTCCTGGGGAAGTTGGACCAATACACCCAAGAAGGGAGCTGTAGGGAAGAAACTTGACGAGACACTTCTTGGGGTCTTAAATAAGGTACTTGAAGTATTGTAGGAAAGTATCAGCAAGAATGAAAGGGAAGGTGTGCAGGACGATGGTGAGACCAGCTATGTTACAGAATGAAAGGGAAGGTGTGCAGGACGATGGTGAGACCAGCTATGTTACAGACAGAATGAAAGGGAAGGTGTGCAGGACGATGGTGAGACCAGCTATGTTACAGAATGAAAGGGAAGGTGTGCAGGACGATGGTGAGACCAGCTATGTTACAGACAGAATGAAAGGGAAGGTGTGCAGGACGATGGTGAGACCAGCTATGTTACAGAATGAAAGGGAAGGTGTGCAGGACGATGGTGAGACCAGCTATGTTACAGAATGAAAGGGAAGGTGTGCAGGACGATGGTGAGACCAGCTATGTTACAGACAGAATGAAAGGGAAGGTGTGCAGGACGATGGTGAGACCAGCTATGTTACAGAATGAAAGGGAAGGTGTGCAGGACGATGGTGAGACCAGCTATGTTACAGACAGAATGAAAGGGAAGGTGTGCAGGACGATGGTGAGACCAGCTATGTTACAGAATGAAAGGGAAGGTGTGCAGGACGATGGTGAGACCAGCTATGTTACAGAATGAAAGGGAAGGTGTGCAGGACGATGGTGAGACCAGCTATGTTACAGACAGCTATCTTGTATGGTTCATTGGTTTTTAGACCAGTGTTTATTTCGTCGACTAAAACTAAGATGGAAAATGTTCGTCGACTACCTTTTTCCACTGACGAAACCTAAATGGAAACTAAATGAAAACTAAGCTATGATGACTAAAACTAAGAGTAAATATATTGACAATTTTGTCAACAAATAAAAACTAGACAAATGTTAGGAATGGACTAGTGGACAAGAGACCCAGTATAAGTCATTTTACGCTTGGTTGTATGCTGAAAATAGCAAAAGATTTCAGAAAGTGTAAAATCAGCCATTACGATTTACGATGGCATCAAGGCCCGCCAAAATACATTTTAGTCGACTAAATCAATTGTAGATCTAGTCGACTAAAACTAGACTAACACTAAAACATTCCAGGTGACTAAAATGTGATTAAAACTATTCACTGAGGAGAAGGCAGGAAACCGAGTTGGAGGTAGCAGAGACTAAAATGTTGAGGTTCTCTCTTGGAGTAACAAAGATGGATAGGATTGGGAACTACTAGTACATCAGAGGGACAGTGCATGTTAGATGTTTTGGAGATAAAGCCAGAGAGGCCAGACTGAGATGGTTTACTTTGGACATGTACAGAGGAGGGACAGTGAGTATATCAGTAGAAGGATGCTGAGGTTGGAACTTCCAGGCAGGAGACCTAGAGGAAGACCAAAGAGAATGTATGGATATAGTGAATGTGATGTCTGTACTGTACAATCTCATTTCATGTGTTTGTAGGACCACAGCATTGAGTCCCGTAGAGAAGAGGCCTCATTGTCTTCCTTGGGAAAAGACGGAGCAGTTGATCGACTACAAGGTAAAGAAAATGTACCTCTATTCTCGCTAAAAGGCCTAGCCCAGAGGTCCTCAACTAGAAATGCTGAAGGTCCACTAATCATCTTTGAAAAAGACTAAGGTCCGGTCGCTGCGGACCACGCAGCGGAGAGCTGTTTAGTACAGTCAAACCAAGGCAAGCTTATACAAATCGGATCCCCTCCTAACCAACCAATACTGTATGAAAATAAAATGTTTCACAAATATTCCCCTCCAAAAGAAATCACAGCAAATGAGAGGTATTGTGTTGAGGCACAAAGAACACTTTTATTTTGTCAAGTTGTGCCTGCTAAAAGGACCACTTCACCACGTTTCAACCTATCGTCATATAATAGGTCCTCACTAATAATCATGAAAAAATGGCGCAATTTTTTCCTACTATCTGTGTCTCATAGGAGGGCTGTGGGCAGTTCAGAAACCGTCCTCCAGTGACATCATCGATGGGGAATACAAGCTAATAGAAACTGCAGGCTTTCTAGTCCTGAAAAGTTGCAATGCGAAAATGGAAGCCATCGTTCTCACGATAATAAAAATCTAAACATTTTTGTAAAAAAAAACTTATTTAAAAAAAAGAATCTGCCTAATGATGATGTCACTGAAGGACGGTTTCTAAACTGCCCACAGCCCTCCTATGAGACACAGACTGAGTAGAAAAAAATCGTGCCATTTTATCATGATTATTAGTGAGGTTGTGGTAGTGGTCCTTTAATAATAAGAGAAATTGTTCTTATTGTTGTTAATAATTTAACAACAATCTGAGCTGTCTGAAGTGAGTGGTACTGTACTGTACTGTACTGTACTGTACTGTACTGTACTGTACTGTACTGTACTGTACTGTACTGTACTGTACTGTACTGTACTGTACTGTACTGTACTGTACTGTACAAGCCCTGCTCCCTGGCCTGTGTGTGTCTGTGTATTAGGCTGTGCAACAGTGACACTTGGTGGTGAACAAACGCTATTTTCGTGCTCGGACACAGGGAGGGACAGTGTTGTACCCGAACGCGTTCAAAGAACGATCGTTCACGAACACGTTCATATTTTCTAAACATGTTGTTCATCACCTCATTATGTACATTGTACAACATTATTTAATTTTTCTGCATCAGAATGGCTTCTTGTGCTTACCCTATAATCTGAACGTACTTTATCATCGCTTTATCATCAGTCATAAGACCAGGCGTCACTGTTGCATGCATATTTAACACTCTGAGCAAATCATGGTTTTACTGTGTACAGTACACAGTATAAAGCGTGTACCCGTTTGCAAATCTACCTTTCTTAGTGCTTGGCTGGCATATGAAAACGATATGTTTATACATGTTAGCAGTAGTGGAAATTATACTAGTAGTATGCTACTGCATGCTTTACTCCACTTGAATTCAGTACTGTACTTCTACTTCACACCTGGAGGAAAATATTCAACTTTTTACTATTGTTATTACAATTACAAACTAATTCATGTTTCTTTGGGAAGTCAGCCCCCATAGCCTTTTAGGTATTTGTATACTACTGTACATATAGTCCTATACTCGCATATAGGCTCGCATCCAGTTCAAAACCCTGGTGTTAGCCTATAGGGCAGTGAAAGGAACAGCTCCTTCCTACCTCCGGGCTATGGTCGATGCCTACACCCCTGCCCGACCACTTCGGTCTGCCACCTCGGGGCGACTGATTGCCTCGTCACTCAAGGGTCCTTCTGGCCGATCCACACGGTCACGACTCTTTTCTGTTCTGGCCCCACAGTGGTGGAATGAACTCCCCACTGATGTTAGGACAGCAGAGTCACTGCCCATATTTCGCCGCAGGTTGAAAACCCACCTCTTCAGGAAACACTACCCTTCCTCTCTGCCTGACCTACTTGTTGTTAACTAGTTGTACGAACGCTTGTTTTCTATTGTTGTATTGTTTATTGGATCTTGTTTAGTCGATACACTTAATTGTTTTAGCTCATGCTCATTTGATTTAGCTATTTTGTCTCATCTGTTTAAGGAAATAGGTAGCTGATATATTGCACTTTTACCTTAGCGCTAGGTATACTCTTGGTTGCTTGTTTTTGCAGAAAATGCACTAAAGACTTCTGGTGATTAGTAGTTTTTGTTCCCTACCTATGTTGAATACACTTATTGTAAGTCGCTTTGGATAAAAGCGTCTGCTAAATGACTGTAATGTAATGTAATGTAATATACAAATGTGTGCTATGTATCACTGGCACTGCTTTACTGTGGCATTACTGTACTAGTTGTAATAATCCCATTCCTTGAGCAACACTTGAATCAGTTGCACACATTTGCCAGAAATAGAATATATAAATGTATTGTAATGCATTTGTGTTTTCTTGTATTTACTGACAGGAGGGGTGGAGCACTTCATGTCCATCCATCATTGATGTTGAAAGACCCTAAGGCACTTATGATGTCTTTGTGAGGAACAGTGTTGTGGACTGGGTGAGTAGTAATTGTAATTAAAGTATTATGGCCTGACCTGAGTTTACACCTTTAGCGAAACTCTGTAGTGTACTACGGAAAACAGAATATTTGTTTATGTACATTGATCACACCCTACCAAGTACCAACTGTCATTAAGACATGTGAATCCCTTGACTCCTTCAAAACCGCTCTCAAAGGGCACGGCTGCAATTCGAAACGGGTAAATGGTGCATTTATATAGTGCCTTTATCCAAGGCGCTTTACATAGATTGTGCATTACATTCACCCATTCACACACACATTCATACACCGATGGCGGCAGAAACCATACAAGGCACCAAGCCATAGCACTTTATATTGTGTGTGTGTGTGTGTGTGTGTGTGTGTGTGTGTGTGTGTGTGTGTGTGTGTGTGTGTGTGTGTGTGTGTGTGTGTGTGTGTGTGTGTGTGTGTGTGTGTGTGACCACTCAATCACCCGCATGCAGACACACACACGGAAGGAAGACAATGCAGGGCAATACCAACACTAAAATACATAATGACCCTATAGGGTCATAACAGTTATGTATTCCATGCTTTTTGTTCAAATGTGCTGACATCATCACATTGTGATGACTGCTATGGCCATTTTTAGCCCAAGAACTGTTTTTTTTTTGGCAAAACTAATGCTTGGAATGGATTCAGCATCATGAAAACCTGTTTACATCGCATGCTACTTAAAGCATGATGAAATTTTGTTTTTTCCCCCCTTTGTTAATGGTAGGGTCACATATTGCTTATTACATGCTGGGGACGGTGGACCCATACTCAACATTTCTTTTTTTTGTCAAATAGGTTTTTATTGAGAACAGATTATAAATTGTTGTATTTCTAACATAAAACTTTGGTGTACTCAACATGCCTGGGTTCACATTCTGGCAAGGGCCCAAATTAGAGCTGGCATACTTGGTCTGCATATTGAGACAGGTAGATATGTAGGCACGGTTGAGGAGGATAGATTATGTAGTCTGTGTGATCTAAAGGAAAGTGAAATGCATTTTGTTTTTTATTGTCCATTCTACAACTCAAATTAGGGCGAGACTTCTTAATAAGATGGATCCAAATCATAAATTGATATGGTTGGAGGACTTTGAGAAACTGAAACGCCTATTTCAAAAGTACACCTTTTCATTTGCCTCATTCCTTGAAAAGGCCTGGTCAATGAGGAGAGCCATTTACATGGCCTTGTTTTATTTGTTTTAATTTTGTTCAAATACTGTACAAATATGTATTCATGTATTTAATAATGCATTATGGAATATGAACAGGAAGGACTGTAATGTCAGTTGTTTTTTAACGTACCGGTACTTTGTTAAATGTGTCATAATCCCATATGGGATGAGCCCAACTTCCAAGTGGCATGACACGAAAATAAATGTCATTCATATAGTATGATGATGGTATGCTCATAGTGCAGCATGACACGCTATAAGCTTGCATATCTGCTATCCGATATAAGAAATGTGACTGTATTACACTGATGCTTTCCTGTTCTTAACAAATGTGTCTTTGTATTTTTCAGGCCGTCCAGATACGATATGGAGGAGTCCACAGACTTGCAGCTGTACATTTATGGCCACTACACCATTACATACAGCCATGCCCATGGACATTAACCAGACTGCTAACATGGATTCACTCACATGTTGCTCCACGCTACCTTTGAGTGAATCCACGTATCAGTCTGATACATGCCTAGACTCCTGGCTTCACTGGAACTCCATCTCCATGCGCGGCCTGGGAGCAGATGTGTCTATTATTCACCAACTCACTCACCAAGTCATTGTGAATTATATGGTTTTACAGCTAAATTAGGAAACAACTTCAAACAAATACTGTAAAATAAGGTACTATTTCACTATTATTATTGCTGTTATTATACTATTGGCATTAAAGTATTTTTTGCTATATTGGTTTACCTATTTAGGGCTCACCTCATTCAGATAGTAGGATGATAATAAATTATATAGCACATTTCCAGACATAGTCACATAGTCAACTACTTTAGAGACCAGGATTACTGCATTTTAGTTTAGAGACCAGGATTACTGCATTTTGTGAGGGGACACGGGGAGAACATGCAAACTCCACACAGAAAGGCCCGGATTACTGCATTTTGTGAGGGTACCTACCCTAGGGGACAGGGGGAGAACATGCAAACTCCACACAGAAAGGCCCTTTTGCAAACCCCCGCAAAATATTGAATGTGGGTTCCCATTCACTCCAGTATGAATGCAATGAAGCATGCTTTATTAACAACAAGTTAACATAATGAGATAATAAACTCTCTCACTATAAGCCTTATAGCAAATGTTGGTATAAAAGTATTTATTTTATGGACATTCAGTGACAGTTTCTCTTCTCAATCTGGAAATAAAGTTGTTTTTTTACTCAATGGTATGATAGAGCAGAACAGCTCCTTTAAAAAAAATAGAATATGTTGCTGTACTTGGTGGACTAAGTCTGACACCTCTGGGGAGGGATGGCAAAGGGCACCTGCTTTGTACTCTCAGGGCCATTAAAGTATATATTATATTGAAATTTTATTTCCTTTAGAGGATAGCCCCTTGAGATGTATCATCTCGTTTTAGAGGGGGTCCTCTGCAATACTGGCACACTCGCTGTCGGTCTTTTCTGTTTTACATTCATTACAAATGCTGCCGTTCTTGCTAATACTATGAGCAATGTAGCCCGCTAGGGAGAAGAGAATGTTCTTTTCATTTTTTGTAAATTCGGGTGCAGTTTTGTCTTCCAACAGCTCCACACAGATATAATGTAGCTGAGGTACGACTTTCATGATGGCTGAGATCTTCTCAAAGTCTTCACCACCGGTTCCTGTGCTAACTGCTGCACTCTGACAGCCAAAGAGAGATAGACAGATAGGGACAAAGGTTAAGGGAGAAGAAAGATAATGAGTCACTAGTACTACACAATATTAAGTTAAGAAAATACTGGGATAATGCCATTATGTACATGGATCTATACATTTGGGCTTCCTTTTTGAGAGGAAGCCCTGAAGGGGGGTCTTAAGGTCTTTAACATGTTATTTTATAGAAATATGTCTGCCTTCAAGTCAAGATTACATTCTGTAAAAGGGTTTTTACACTGCATGTAGATGTGTTTGGTCTACCTTGTGCAAAGCTAGAGCCATCTCAGATATATGACCAACCAACATGTAGGCTCTACGGGTGTCATATTGTGACAATACTCACACAATATGCAGTATCATAGTGTTATACAATACAGTACCTACCTGTGGTCAGTAATATGTGGGTGTGAAGTGTGGTTTACATTATAGAACATTTTGCAAGTAACACTCAAGTGTGAACCTGCTACAGTAGGTTCTGTTGACAGGCTTGTTAACAGGTTATCTGAGGGTCATGCATGGTCAGTGAAATCAACGACATGAATTAATAATTGGCTTTGGATGCTTGAAAATGTTAATATATTATCCCACGGTGCTGTGAGGATGGGCTAATTCCAGTTCTGATCAACCCATTAAGCTTCTAACGAGTTGTGTGTTACCCCTACCGTATTATAACACTGTTCCTGTTTTAATTAAATCACTATTGCTTTAAACACACTGAGTTTAGGTGGTTGCTCAGTTGCAGGTTCTTTATTCTGCATTCATAATAAAAGATAGTTGTATGTCAGTGAATGTGGACATCAAAATCACTTTTCTGTCTCCTTGGGGATCCTCCATTGCTCTCAGAATTAGATAATATACTATTCTGACTGATTCAGTGATCTTATATAGTGGATACAGTTTACATAAATAAAACCAAATAAAACAAGACTGTTATCTTAATATAAAATACAGAATATAGCCTATAAAATACATGCATATTTTACCATGAACTGTTAGCTTTAATATTATTTTAAATTATGTATCAAGTCACATGAATGTAGACCATGATTATGTCAGCACATGTAGACACTTTTCTGTCTGGAAAGACATGTCAACTAGTTTAGATATACACACACTGCACTTAGGCAAACACTTTTTAAATGTCTACAATAAAACAAGGCTGCTGCTGTGCTGATCCATATTAAGGAAATAATACAAACATAAACATGTATGAAACAAATCAACTTACCAGTTATCACCATTGCCCAAGCATGCACTTCTATGAAACATCAATAGGTTACATTATCATATCTTAGCGAAATTGCACTAAAACACATTGATAAGGTGATTAAAATGAAATCTGTTGATAATTAGGCTATTTGTATTAAAAGACATGCATATAGGCTGTTATCGCGAGAATCTCAGTTCTTAACAGCTTGTCAATGAATTCTCGCGATACTGTCAGCTCAGAAACTCTTATTGTGCTCTTTCGAGACGTCAATATAATTATATCGTTTGCAAATCATATAAACATAGTATCCGAAAATAACCTGTGACATGTCTTCTTTCATCTGTCAGCATCGATTATTTTTTTAGAAGGGCATAGTTATTAATATCGATGTTTGTTCATGACTTGTCCGCTGGACTCCATTCGGATCCATGCAGTCTGTCAACATCCAGTTCAGGAACTGTCCCTAATCGGCGTCCCCAGTAGCACTAGAGGCCGCCATTACGCAGGCCCCATGAAGTCAACGGAGTTTGCAGAACTCTGTCTTTTCTAAGGCTCTGGGGCGCACAGCTGCGCTCTCATGGAGAGCCTGATTAGGGACAGCCTGGAGTTGAAGTTTTTTTTGATTGATTGAAGAATTTATTAACAGTTTGCAGAATTACAGTACATTTCAAGCACAAACTCAATACAAAGGCTGTTAACTGTGAGTGGACGACCCAATTAAGCATTACACTTGTTTACAAGAGGGTCCACCACGTTCAAATCATCAAAACATTTAGAGACGTACAAATAGACACTTCTATAGACAGAACAGGAATTCATCATAAAGGAGGTAAAAAGGGAAAAGAAACATATACAGTGAGGGAAGTACATTGTTTTCAACGAGAGCGCGGCGGATATCGGAAATTTTAGGTATGTATGCAAAATGACAACTGTTTTAAAGTATTACTCAGTGACAACTAAAGTCTCTGTAATGTTTATGTTGTACTATTACTAAAAAGCGATCTAAAATAAATGTATTTAAGATCATTAAAAGCCGGGCCGGGGCTGTTGCCTTTCACTCTTCCAGTCACTGAAGTGTAGCCACTAGTTGTTGTTCACCAACAATGAACGTGGCAATAAATGTTTGATTTTCTTTTACACACCATTATAATGTTCTTATTTTGATCATAACACCCACTTTAATACTGAAGAATATGTACGAGAATTATTTACTATGACACTATATATGGCACATTAGGAGTCCATTAGTAGTCTATAGTGCTTCTCAAATGTTTTATTTGCAAAGACATGGGTCCATTTGGTTCCATTCGAACACTACACATTTGTTATGGTCAGGGCTATCTATTCATGTGTTTCTGGTAATATTTTTGTCCACTCATTTAGTATGTTGTCAAAAATGGAATGTTGACAAATGTCCACCACAATTAAGCCAATGTTAGTCCTGTACCTGCCTGTAGACCTTCTCGCAATTTGGTGTTGGGGGAATTTCTCACTTGAACTTAGTCAATGGGTCCCTAGACATGAAAAATCAACGAGTTGCTCGTCCGCCATAGTGCCACGAATGGCGCAATGGCCACATCAAATATGGCCGCCATCGGCTATGATGAAAATACAACTTTTTGGTTTCTGGGTGTATTTGCACATGTAATACCTCCATCCTGACTAATTCAGGTGTGTGGAATTCATTTCTGATAGTACTTTAATCATTGTGGGTGATATTGACCGTGAAAGGTCATGGTCAAGGTCATTTTGCCATTCCGAAGACCTTGGCCATAACCTGGCCATTGTTAGGAGTAAGAACAGGTGCAATAAGTCTAATGCAACTAATTGTGACATTTTCAATTCATTTCTGATACTATTTTGACCATTAAGGATCATCATTGAGATATCAATATAAATGTTTTTATTCAATAATTAAATTCAGATTTTTGTCATTACTGTCACTTTTATTGTATTTTTTCCACAATTTGTTTTATTTATAACAAGACATGAACCTAAAACCAAACCAAAATCAAACAGTGGACCATTGTGTGCATGCAAGTTAGTGTGATGGGTTTTTACTTTTTACATGAGGGGTTTTCCATGGCAAAATATTATGCATGGAACTCCATCAGCACAGCAGCCACATCGTCAAGTGTCACTTCCCTGCACACTTGCATACTGTGAGCAAACTGGGTGGTAAGGGCTTCAGACATTTTGATGGCAGGAGTGTACCAAAGTGCTCCTCCCATCCATGTTCCATTGGCTCTAGTCTTGACTTGGGTTCCTTTGCTGTCTCAAGCAGGTGGCAAGCCCTATGCACCAGAAAGCACCTCGTTGGATGTGACCTCTGATCACACTACTTGTGGGAGGGAGAGCATCAATTTCAGCACTGGCACTGGTATAGCTTTCCACCCTGAGGTCATCAAATGTCTCAGCAGTTGTACTTGACCTGGCCCCCGTCCAGACACGCACCAAGTACTTCTCTGCCAACGCTGCATCTTGTTCTGTAAAGGTGTCAGTTAGTTAAAAATGTTACTGGGTCAGAAGCCATAGCTGCATGTTTGGTCCCCACCTTGCTCATGCAGTCTTCTCCAGTCAGGATGTGCCTTGATCACTGTCTTTGCTAGTGGTGGTCGAAGACGAGAGACTGCTTGATGCAGTGGAAGCATGCACAGCTTCTCACCAGTGCAATACTGCTGCCAGATCTCCTTCAACCCCAGTGATTGGACGTATGGGGTGTAGTGTAGCAGTAACAGGTGTCTGTATGACAACTCTCTTGCTCTGCTTCACTCGAACAGCCCACTCCACATGCACCACCAATCTGGTGTCAGCCTCCTCAATCCAGTTCAAGAGGTCTGGGAACTCTTGCTGGGAGCACCTCATCATCACAGACAACAAAGCTGACAATGATGGTAGCATTGCCAAATTTGCCATAGACTTGATGGCACACCATATCCCGAACTAGCAGCTGGAGATTCCGTTTGTTTTCCTCAGACACCCAGAATTTGTCAAGTTGCTGAGGGATAGTCTCTGTTCATGCCAACAATGTCGATTCCTGTTCTTGAATCTGTGCGCCGCATGCGCACCCCTTCCTTTAGAGACACCTCAATGTAAGAATCGAGTATGATATGGATTAACTCTGGGATGATGTTGACCTGATGATGGTATTGAAGACAGCACCTAAAGTAGGGAATTGTGCTAGTGGCATCTGCTGCATTTTCGCCATGAAGTCTACTACAACATGAGTGGCAAGAGTAGACTTTGGACTCCATTGGGTGAGGTCAAGTTCAGGCTCAATCTCACTGGCAGGTTTTGACTTGTCGACATGAGCTGGAAGGTCACCATCAAGCAGCGGAAATGCTGAGAGCACATCATGAGTAAGTATCTCCTGGATATTCATGCCCCGCTCCTTAGCAATGTCCATACACCTATGTGCCTCGGCCATGTATTTGGACGAAACTAAGTTCTACTCCTTCAGAATGGTTGTTGGTGTCTTCTGTGGTTGCTCGTTGAAATGAGGTATCTTCCGCTTTGGTATGGTTGTGCTCAATGTCTTGGTCTTCCCAACTAACATTTCCTGTCTGTATGAGCAGTACACACGCTCCCCATTTTTAGACAGTTTAGCAAGCGTGCAGCGACCCCTCGGTCAACAGGCTGCTTTGTGAGCAGATTGTGCAGTGTCACAGGCACATTGACCGCTATCGAGTATGGATTCTGACGCTCTAGCACAAAGTCCATCAGCTTCGCCACATTACGATTGAATGTAAGGCTCAGTGCATGTGGGAGATGGCATTCTGTGTCTTTCATGGTGTGGTTGTTGGTGAGAATGTTGAGGACATTGGTGATTGACCCAATCTTGTGGAACAAGAGCTCAAATTCTGCCACAGAATTTGCATTGTGTGTGGCTCCTACTACATAGTGACCATCTGGACCCTTTGACACTCACTGAATGGTCTGCTCGACCTTCATGTCACCTCCTACAGCGCAGAACCAGCCTGGGTGATCCTGAACAACTCAATGGCCTACAGAGAAGCGCCGGTAGAGCTCAGGATGTGTGAACTCTAGAACCTTTATTTGTTCAAGATACCATGAGCCATGCCAGGTACTTTATGCAGTCACATTCTGCAAAGATTGGCATAGAGTCGTTGATAGTAGCCACATGTAGATTCCAGTTTCCATCTCTTTTGGAGACTACAGCATTCTTGATGATCTTGATGATCCAGCCAAACTCCAAAGAATTGGCATGCCGATGTGGCTGCCGTGCTGCTGGAGTCTCATGCATGTAAAAACCCATCACACTAACTGGCATGCACAAAATTGTGCACTTTGAGTAAAAGTGTTATTTCATTTTGTGTTATTATTTTTGTTTGTATACAACATTTATTTTATGCATACTTCTAATTAAAGCACTCAATTAAAATAATAGTTAAAGAGGGACATTTAGAATTGTTATATTTGTATGTTCATGTATTTTGATATAATAAATAAGACAAATGATTACGAGAAATACAATAAAAGTGAAAGTAAAGACAAAAATCGTAATTGAGTTATTGAATAAAAAGATTTATATTGATACCTCAATGATAAGATGATCCTTAATGGTCAAAACAATATCAGAAATGAATTATAAATGTCAGAATTAGTTGAAATAGACTTATTGCACTTATTTTTACTCCTAACAATGGCCAATGTCTTTGGGATAGCTAAATGACCTTGACCATGACCTTTCAAGGTCAATATCACCCACAATGATTAAAATAGTATCAGAAATGAATTCCACATGCCTCAATTAGTCAGAATGGAGGTATTACATGTGCAAATACACCCAGAAACAAAAAAGTTGTATTTTCATGAAATGAAATGAAATGAAATGAAATTAAATCTATATTTACCCAGGGTATCTGGGCTAAGCTCAAGAACTTGTTTCCAGCCAGGCCCTGCTCATAGAACACATTTCATCGTAGTGGTTGATGCCTTGTTCAAGGGCATTTCAGCGGTGGTAATTTTTTAACGTGTCGGACGGCTGATTCGAACTGGGAACCTTCCGGTATCTAGACCGCGCCGCTATCCGTTCGGCCACCGCTGCCATCATCATAGCCGATGGCGGCCATATTTTATGTGGCCATTGCGCCATTCGTGGCACTATGGCGGACGAGCACCTCATTGATTTTTCATGTCTAGGGACCCATTGACTAAGTTCAAGTGAGAAATTCCCCCAACACCAAATTGCGAGAAGGTCTACAGGCAGGTACTGGACTATGTGGAATGTATGGTATGTGTTATCACAGGCAAAAACGTTGATCAAAGTAATAATTCTTACACATTCTCTAACTGTATAGACTTCTTGGGTAACACTTGCAGATACGGTTCATGAACTAATGATTAACTAATGATTAACTAATACATTAGTTAAGCATTAGTTAATCATTAGTTCATCACAATTCATCATGAATCATGATGAATTCATCATGATTCATGATGATGATGATTCTGATGATTCATCATGAATCGTCATTAGTTAACCACGATTTGTAGATGATTTATAGATCTAATTTTTCCGCCCAAATCTATGCCCAGGATGAGTGCTCATAGGCGGGTAGGTCTCTCAGTCTCTCTGGAGGTCATTCCTGGTTGTACCCATGGGTCATTTTACTCAATTCTTTGCCCACGATGGGTGCTCAAAGGTTGGTAGGGGTCTGTCCGGAGCTCTCCCTGGTGCTTTATGGATCATTTTTGGACCCCCCCATTTTGCCCAAATCTATACCCAGGATGAGTGCTCATAGACGTGTAGGGTTAGTGAGCAGACTCGGTCTCTCTGGAGGTAATTTTTCTCAATTCTATGCCCACGATGAGTGCTCAAAGGTGGGTAGGGGTCCCTGGTGTTTTATGGATAATTTTTGGACTCACCCATTTTGCCCAAATCTATACCCAGGATGAGTGCTCATAGACGGGTAGGGTTAGTGAGCAGACTCGGTCTCTCTGGAGGTAATTTTTCTCAATTCTATGCCCACGATGAGTGCTCAAAGGTGGGTAGGGGTCCCTGGTGTTTTATGGATAATTTTTGGACTCACCCATTTTGCCCAAATCTATACCCAGGATGAGTGCTCATAGACGGGTAGGGTTAGTGACCAGACTCGGTCTCTCTGGAGGTAATTTTTCTCAATTCTATGCCCACGATGAGTGCTCAAAGGTGGGTAGGGGTCCCTGGTGTTTCATGGATCATTTTTGGACTCACCCATTTTGCCCAAATCTATACCCAGGATGAGTGCTCATAGACGGGTAGGGTTAGTGAGCAGACGCGGTCTCTCTGGAGGTAGTTTTTCTCAATTCTATGCCCACGATGAGTGCTCAAAGGTGGGTAGGTCTCCCTTGTAGAGGTCTCCCTTGTAGTTTATGCGTAACTTCTGGACATTATCATCATGAACTACCATTACATTTTACTTACTTACTAGAGAGTTGGACTCTATTAATGATTAACTATCATTAGTTAATAGTTAGTTAATTGATATTTGCACCCCAAAGTAAAGTGGCAACATTATCATCATGAACTACCATTACATTGTACTTACTTACTAGAGAGTTGGACTCTATTAATGATTAACTATCATTAGTTAATAGTTAGTTAATTGATATTTGCACCCCAAAGTAAAGTGGCAACATTGTCATCATGAACTACCATTACATTGTACTTACTTACTAGAGAGTTGGACTCTATTAATGATTAACTATCATTAGTTAATAGTTAGTTAATTGATATTTGCACCCCAAAGTAAAGTGGCAACATTTTCATCATGAACTAGCTGTAGGTAACAGTTAGTTAATGGTTATTTGCACCCCAAAGTAAAGTGACAACATTTTCATCATGAACTAATCATGAACTCATGATTAACTAATCATGAATTCATCATGAACTGGATATATGGACACAAAGTCACATCAATATAAATAATAGTGAATGCAAAACAATACAATACTAACAATACATTACAATCTGAATCCAAATGTACAATTACAAGCCACCTTCAATATTGCCAATTTTTGCCATTTTTTTTATTTACAGCAAAGCCCCCCCCCCACACACACACTCTCTCTCCCCCCACACACAGAAACTAAAAAATAAAATAAAAACACTTAACACAAACAAAAATATACCACAAAATAAATAAAGTATTATACAAAATACAAATGTAAAATACAAAAGAACAACAAAACAAAAGTAAGGAAGTAGGCAGAGGACACAGGCCGAGGGGCAGGCCGACACCAGCCACCCGGGCCAACAGCGGGTGAGCTAGATACAGCCCTGGCGCAGACGCCAATGGACTGGCATCCACACATCTGGCCCACCTGCTGCCCGCCAAGGCAAGGCCTTTAACAAAGCCAACAACAGTGCTTATCCAAATCAGCAGCACAATTTTTCCTCTCAACTATAAAACTAAAGTACTTGTTAAGATCATTGCTTATCCAATATGGTTTGACACAACTATGAAACAAAATGACCTGGCTCTTATAAATATAACACAGTCAACAATGAATAGTAATTGTTACATGGCCACTTATTATTACCAAATAGACATAGAAAAATGACTACAACAGTAATGTGAAAAATAACAAACAAAAAGAAAAGCCGGAAAAAATATGAAAACCCTTAGTTCCCAAAGTTTGTTTTTGTTCTCGTTGGGGCTCTTTTATCTGAACTGTGACAGTGTTCGATTGGTCTTTGTCCTACCACACAAACCATGGATCTCGCCACCCAGTATGCACTGGGAATCTATCTGGGGAAACGTTGGGTATGGAGACAGTGGAGCCTCACATGCACCTTGGCTCCTCGAGGGATGGGAAGGGAACCGCTGTCCTCTTCTCCACGTGAGATGCTCCAAGGGATGAGGATGGGATCTAAAAAACCTGACCTATGATAGATCAGACAAGATCCAAAACCCCACGAATTAGCATAAATTAACACCTTTTTAACTTGCATTAATTAGCTTAATCATGTTCTTTTTATAGTAATCATGTATTTAAAATACATTGAAAACCATTCAAAATAATTCAAAACACTTATTTTCTTTTACAATGTTTAATATTCAATGAACTGTTCCTTTTAAATAAAAATAGTATGAAATGCTCCTTTAAGTATCACAATGTAATGAGTTAAATTGCATAAAGTGCACATTCAAAAGGTTTACAGGGTGTTTTGTGCAGTAACTAGGAGGTATTTATGACGCAAATGTGCTTAGTATGTACCCTTAAAATGTACCTTCAGTCACTATAACCCACAATTCTCATGTACATGCATATTGTATTCCTTCAGTAACAAACTGTCTTTCAAAATGTAACATGAACTTAAATACTTAAATGTAACAATAAATCATTGGCAGGATGTATTGTAGCTAAACACCATTTAAGATAACCATCTTTGTTCTACATTGTCTCACTCACCACTTCATGAATGCTGAGACTGCAATGTCACCTGGCTGCTCAGTGATTTGCAACACTCTCACACTGCAAAATGACACAATACACAAATCAGGAGTTGCCTAACAACATTAAGAATGTGAATGATTTGAATTGGAAGATTATGTTTTAGTCTTACCAGGCAGATTGCAAAAGATTGTCTCTCTGTGTTTGTTTACAACAGCACATGAAGAACCAGCCATGTGTTCAATTGAACAGGAAAAGGACGTTTTCCTGCTTAAATACTAACAGGAAGTAGAATCACTGGTAGGCTGGACACAAATGCTTACAGGCTCACTGATTGGCCACTGGCAATCACAGAGCCAGGTAATTTGAATCCTTTAAAACCTGTTAGACACCCTGTTTGTTTTGCATTTTTTCTCTTTCATGTAAATAGCTTGTTTTGTATTTTAAACAGACTTGTGGAGCAACATTTTAGAACTTAAATGTGTGTTATTTCAAAAGCATTTTAGATCGTTTTTAACACTTGTAAATTGGCTGCCTGCTTTCAAGCCTGGGTAGGCTGAATTAAAAAATAGTTAATAGGATACATACGTTCATTTCAGTGATTTTTTTTGAATGAATGCATTTAAGTTATATACAATATATCTAAAATGTTGCTCTACAAGTCTGATTAAAATGCCAAGAAGCTATATACATGAAAGGGAAAACAAACAAACAAACAAACAGGATGTCTAACACGTTTTTGCAAAGGGTTAAAATTACCTGGCTCTGTGATTGCTAACCTAAGTGGCCAATCAGTGAGCCTGTAAGCGTTTATGTCCAGCCTACCAGTGATTCCACTTCCTGTCAGTATTTAAGCAGGAAAACTCCCCTTTCCTGTTCAATTGAACACATGGCTGGTTCTTCATGTGTTGTTGTAAACACACACAGAGGAACAATCTTTGCAATCCACTTGGTAAGACTAAAAAATAATCTTCCAATTCAAATCATCCACATTCTTAATGTTGTTAGACAACTCCTGATTTGTATATTGTGTCATTTTGAACTTTGCAGAGCAGTGTGAGAGCGAGTATTGCAAATCACTGAGCAGCCAGTATTACAGGTGACATTGCAGTCTGAGCCCATTCATTCATTGATCAGTGGTGAGTGAGACAATGTAGAACAAAGATGGTTATCTTAAATGGTGTTTTACATTTTGAAACACTTATTCCTGTACATGAGTATTTTGGGTTATGGTGATTGAATGTACATTTTTAGTGCATCTCTCACCTGATGCTAGCCAGGGAGAGATATACTAAGCACATTTGAGTCATGAATACCTCAGTTACTGCACAAAACACCCTGTAAAGCGATTGAATGTGCACTTTATGCATTTTAACTCATTGCATTGTGATACGTAAAGGAGCATTTCATAGTATTTTTGTGGAAAAGGAACAGTTCATTGAATATAGTGAATATTTGAAACATTGTAAAAGAAAATAAGTACTTTGAATTATTTTGAATGGTTTTCAATGTATTTGAAATGATTACTATAAAAAGAAAATGATTAAGCTAATTAATGCAAGTTAAAAAGGTGTTAATTTTTACTAATTCATGGGGATTTAAAAACATTTTACACAGAGTGTGTGAATAACATGCTATTGGATCTTGTCCGATCTACCATAGGTCAGTTTTTTTTTAGATTGGGTGATCCCCATCTTCATCCCCTGGAGCACATGGAGAAGAGGACAGCGCTTCCCTTCCCATCCACTGAGGAGCCCAGGTCCATGTGAGGCTCCACATTCTCCATACCCAACAATTCCCCAGATAAATTCCCAGTGCATATTGGATGGCAAGCTAACGGATCCAAGTCTGGACACTGATGGTGCAACATTGATTCCCCTCCCTCACGGTTTGTGTGGTAGGAAAAAGACCAATCGAACAATGTCACAATTCAGATGAAAGATCCCCAATGACAACGGAACTAAGGGTTTTCATATTTTTGCTGGATTTTCCTTTTGTTTGTTATTTTTCATATTTTTCACAGTCTATTTGGTAATAAGTGGCCATTTAACACTTTGTTATTGATATACATCACATTTTGTTTTTAGTTTTCTGTGTGGGGGGAGGGTGTGGCTGTAAATAAAAAATGGCAATATTGAAGGTGGCTTGTAATTGTAATTTTGGATTCAGATTGTATTGTATTGTTAGTATTGCATTTCACTATTATTTATATTGATGTGACTTTGTGTCCAAATTTCCAGTTCATGATTACTTCATGATTAGTTAATCAAGAGTTCATGATTAGTTCATGATGAAAATGTTGTCACTTTACTTTGGGGTACAAATATCCATTAACTAACTATTAACTACAGCTAGTTCATGATGAAAATGTTGTCACTTTACTTTGGGGTACAAATATCCATTAACTAACTATTAACTACACTAGTTCATGATGAAAATGTTGTCACTTTACTTTGGGGTGCAAATATCCATTAACTAACTATTAACTACAGCTAGTTCATGATGAAAATGTTGTCACTTTACTTTGGGGTGCAAATATCCATTAACTAACTATTAACTACAGCTAGTTCATGATGAAAATGTTGTCACTTTACTTTGGGGTACAAATATCCATTAACTACAGCTAGTTCATGATTAGTTCATGATGAAAATGTTGTCACTTTACTTTGGGGTACAAATAACCTTAACTACAGCTAGTTCATGATTAGTTAATGATGAAAATGTTGTCACTTTACTTTGGGGTACAAATATCCATTAACTAACTATTAACTACAGCTAGTTCATGATGAAAATGTTGTCACTTTACTTTGGGGTACAAATATCCATTAACTAACTATTAACTACAGCTAGTTCATGATGAAAATGTTGTCACTTTACTTTGGGGTGCAAATATCCATTAACTAACTATTAACTACAGCTAGTTCATGATGAAAATGTTGTCACTTTACTTTGGGGTGCAAATATCCATTAACTACAGCTAGTTCATGATTAGTTCATGATGAAAATTTTGTCACTTTACTTTGGGGTACAAATAACCTTAACTACAGCTAGTTCATGATTAGTTAATGATGAAAATGTTGTCACTTTACTTTGGGGTACAAATATCCATTAACTAACTATTAACTACAGCTAGTTCATGATGAAAATGTTGTCACTTTACTTTGGGGTGCAAATATCCATTAACTACAGCTAGTTCATGATTAGTTCATGATGAAAATGTTGTCACTTTACTTTGGGGTACAAATAACCATTAACTAACTATTAACTACAGCTAGTTCATGATGATGATAATGTCCAGAAATGACCCATAAACTACCAGGGAGACCTCTGAAGAGGGGAGTCCAAAATTATCCATAAAGCACCAGGGAGAGCTCCGGAGAGACCCCTACCCACATTTGAGCACTCATCGTGGGCATAGAATTGAGAAAAAATACCTCCAGAGAGACAGAGTCTGCTCACTAACCGCTACCCACCTATGAGCACTCATCCTGGGTATAGATTTGGGCAAAATGGGGGAGTCCAAAAATGATCCATAAAGCACCAGGGAGAGCTCCGGACAGACCCCTACCCACCTTTGAGCACTCATCGTGGGCATAGAATTGAGAAAAATTACCTCCAGAGAGACCGAGTCTGCTCACTAACCCTACCCGTCTATGAGCACTCATCCTGGGTATAGATTTGGGCAAAATGGGGGAGTCCAAAAATGATCCATAAAACACCAGGTGGTTTAGGTGGGTAGGGGTACCCACCTTTGAGCACTCATCCTGGGTATAGATTTGGGCAAAATGGGGGAGTCCAAAAATGATCCATAAAGCACCATGCAGGGAGAGCTTCGGACAGACCCCTACCCACTTTTGAGCACTCATCGTGGGCATAGAATTGAGAAAAATTACCTCCAGAGAGGCCGAGTCTGCTCACTAACCCTACCCGTCTATGAGCACTCATCCTGGGTATAGATTTGGGCAAAATGGGTGAGTCAAAAAATGATCCATAAAACACCAGGGACCCCTACCCACCTTTGAGCACTCATCGTGGGCATAGAATTGAGAAAAAATACCCTTGGGGACAACCAGGAAGGACCTCCAGAGAGACCGTCTGCTGACTAAACCTACCCGCCTTTGAGCACTCATCGTGGGCATAGATTTGGGCGAAAAAATCTGATCTATAAATGAAATCATGAATGCCATGAATCATGATTAACTAACTACAGTTAATTCATGATGAAGTCATCATTAATTCATGATGAAATAATGATTAACTAATGCTTAACTAATGTATTAGTTAATCATGAGTTAATCATTATTTCATGACCCTTATCTGCAAGTGTTACCGACTTCTTGTAAATTCAGTAATGCAAATGTTTAACAACAATTTAACTATTGAGAGTGTAAAATGAAACCGGGCCAAATCAACCACCATTTGGTTTCATTTTCCACGGTCAACTCTCCATTTGGCTGGGGACCACTGGAGATGATATTGGTGCTGTGTTCAAGGCAAACTAATAAGCTCACTGTTTTGTTGTTCATTTCACATTCTGCTGGACATGGAACATTGGATAAAACATTGGCAAAAATGTCAAACTTTCCTTTTGCATGTGACATGTCAAACTAGGGGGTTTTCATGATTCTGAATCCATTTCAAGCATTAGTTTTGCACAAAATACACTCCTTGGGCTAAAAACAGCCATAGCCACTTGCCCAAATGTGCCCAAAATGTGCTGACCTCATCACATTTGTCATGACTCAAGGAGTGTATTTTGTGCAAAACGAATGCTCACTGGTCACCAAGTCACAGAAGCGGTCACACAGGTAAACACCACTAAGCATTCACATGCACACAAGGTTCTCAGTTTTCTTTGGAGCTCTAGGTCTCCTAGTATTCTACACTTTGTCACAACTATCCCATCTACAAGCTCACTTGTTTAATGCTTAACTCCCAAGATGGCATAGTAATGCAGTGTGCTAAAGCACACTATTTCATTAGTATGCTATTCAAACTGGTGTCTATATGTCTACTGTCTACAACTGCAATTCAAGGTAACATTCATACTTGCATTGAAGAGGAGACCACAACTCCAGATTTAACAACGCAATCAATTTACAATTTAGGCATTTAGCAGACACTCTTAATCCAGAGTGATTTACATTAAGCAAGAACAAAAAGCATGGCAATACATCATATACATACAAAGTAGTTATCATGAATCATACGTAAGCTAAGAACATAACAGTTGAATATCTATAATATTAAACTATATATATATATATATATATATATATATATATATATATATATATATATATAGAATAGAGAGATAGTGCTGTTTACATACAATGCTATAAGTCTACATAAACTGCCATCTAAGTCTACATAAAATAGCTGTAAAAAACCACTTAGTGTACCCCCTCGAACATTTCGAGCACTCCCTCTGACAAAGTAGCGTTCGTTGTTCAGTCTGGCATATGTTGAAATTGAAACTAAGCAGCTAACTAATTCAAACATAACCAATGTGATGCATCCCTTAAAAACATGGGTTGTAGTTATAGGGTTAAGTTTCTTCTTTGTTCGTTTTCCTTGGCCTGTCTCTCTAATTCATTTGTATGTCTTTCTCTGTCTCAGATCGAGGTTCTGGAGAATCACCCTTAAAGCGCGCTGCAGTACACATTCCTGGGGAAGTTGGACCAATACACCCAAGAAGGGAGCTGTAGGGAAGAAACTTGACGAGACACTTCTCGGGGTCTTAAATAAGGTACTTGAAGTATTGTAGGAAAGTATCAGCAAGAATGAAAGGGAAGGTGTGCAGGACGATGGTGAGACCAGCTATGTTACAGACAGAATGAAAGGGAAGGTGTGCAGGACGATGGTGAGACCAGCTATGTTACAGAATGAAAGGGAAGGTGTGCAGGACGATGGTGAGACCAGCTATGTTACAGAATGAAAGGGAAGGTGTGCAGGACGATGGTGAGACCAGCTATGTTACAGACAGAATGAAAGGGAAGGTGTGCAGGACGATGGTGAGACCAGCTATGTTACAGACAGAATGAAAGGGAAGGTGTGCAGGACGATGGTGAGACCAGCTATGTTACAGACAGAATGAAAGGGAAGGTGTGCAGGACGATGGTGAGACCAGCTATGTTACAGAATGAAAGGGAAGGTGTGCAGGACGATGGTGAGACCAGCTATGTTACAGAATGAAAGGGAAGGTGTGCAGGACGATGGTGAGACCAGCTATGTTACAGAATGAAAGGGAAGGTGTGCAGGACGATGGTGAGACCAGCTATGTTACAGAATGAAAGGGAAGGTGTGCAGGACGATGGTGAGACCAGCTATGTTACAGACAGCTATCTTGTATGGTTCATTGGTTTTTAGACCAGTGTTTATTTCGTCGACTAAAACTAAGATGGAAAATGTTCGTCGACTACCTTTTTCCACTGACGAAACCTAAATGGAAACTAAATGAAAACTAAGCTATGATGACTAAAACTAAGAGTAAATATATTGACAATTTTGTCAACAAATAAAAACTAGACAAATGTTAGGAATGGACTAGTGGACAAGAGACCCAGTATAAGTCATTTTACGCTTGGTTGTATGCTGAAAATAGCAAAAGATTTCAGAAAGTGTAAAATCAGCCATTACGATTTACGATGGCATCAAGGCCCGCCAAAATACATTTTAGTCGACTAAATCAATTGTAGATCTAGTCGACTAAAACTAGACTAACACTAAAACATTCCAGGTGACTAAAATGTGATTAAAACTATTCACTGAGGAGAAGGCAGGAAACCGAGTTGGAGGTAGCAGAGACTAAAATGTTGAGGTTCTCTCTTGGAGTAACAAAGATGGATAGGATTGGGAACTACTACTACATCAGAGGGACAGTGCATGTTAGATGTTTTGGAGATAAAGCCAGAGAGGCCAGACTGAGATGGTTTACTTTGGACATGTACAGAGGAGGGACAGTGAGTATATCAGTAGAAGGATGCTGAGGTTGGAACTTCCAGGCAGGAGACCTAGAGGAAGACCAAAGAGAATTTATGGATATAGTGAATGTGATGTCTGTACTGTACAATCTCATTTCATGTGTTTGTAGGACCACAGCATTGAGTCCCGTAGAGAAGAGGCCTCATTGTCTTCCTTGATAAAAGACGGAGCAGTTGATCGACTACAAGGTAAAGAAAATGTACCTCTATTCTCGCTAAAAGGCCTAGCCCAGAGGTCCTCAACTAGAAATGCTGAAGGTCCACTAATCATTTTTTAAAAAGACTAAGGTCCGGTCGCTGCGGACCACGCAGCGGAGAGCTGTTTAGTACAGTCAAACCAAGGCAAGCTTATACAAATCGGATCCCCTCCTAACCAACCAATACTGTATGAAAATAAAATGTTTCACAAATATTCCCCTCCAAAATAAATCACAGCAAATGAGAGGTATTGTGTTGAGGCACAAAGAACACTTTTATTTTGTCAAGTTGTGCCTGCTAAAAGGACCACTTCACCACGTTTCAACCTATCGTCATATAATAGGTCCTCACTAATAATCATGAAAAAATGGCGCAATTTTTTCCTACTATCTGTGTCTCATAGGAGGGCTGTGGGCAGTTCAGAAACCGTCCTCCAGTGACATCATCGATGGGGAATACAAGCTAATAGAAACTGCAGGCTTTCTAGTCCTGAAAAGTTGCAATGCGAAAATGGAAGCCATCGTTCTCACGATAATGAAAATCTAAAAAAAATTGTAAAAAAAAAACGTATTTAAAAAAAAAAAGAATCTGCCTAATGATGATGTCACTGAAGGACGGTTTCTAAACTGCCCACAGCCCTCCTATGAGACACAGACTGAGTAGAAAAAAATCGTGCCATTTTATCATGATTATTAGTGAGGTTGTGGTAGTGGTCCTTTAATAATAAGAGAAATTGTTCTTATTGTTGTTAATAATTTAACAACAATCTGAGCTGTCTGAAGTGAGTGGTACTGTACTGTACTGTACTGTACTGTACTGTACTGTACTGTACTGTACTGTACTGTACTGTACTGTACTGTACTGTACTGTACTGTACAAGCCCTGCTCCCTGGCCTGTGTGTGTCTGTGTATTAGGCTGTGCAACAGTGACACTTGGTGGTGAACAAACGCTATTTTCGTGCTCGGACACAGGGAGGGACAGTGTTGTACCCGAATGCGTTCAAAGAACGATCGTTCACAAACACGTTCATATTTTCTAAACATGTTGTTCATCACCTCATTATGTACATTGTACAACATTATTTAATTTTTCTGCATCAGAATGGCTTCTTGTGCTTACCCTATATCTGAACGTACTTTATCATCGCTTTATCATCAGTCATAAGACCAGGCGTCACTGTTGCATGCATATTTAACACTCTGAGCAAATCATGGTTTTACTGTGTACAGTACACAGTATAAAGCGTATACCCGTTTGCAAATCTACCTTTCTTAGTGCTTGGCTGGCATATGAAAACGATATGTTTATACATGTTAGCAGTAGTGGAAATTATACTAGTAGTATGCTACTGCATGCTTTACTCCACTTGAATTCAGTACTGTACTTCTACTTCACACCTGGAGGAAAATATTCAACTTTTTACTATTGTTATTACAATTACAAACTAATTCATGTTTCTTTGGGAAGTCAGCCCCATAGCCTTTTAGGTATTTGTATACTACTGTACATATAGTCCTATACAAATGTGTGCTATGTATCACTGGCACTGCTTTACTGTGGCATTACTGGACTAGTTGTAATAATCTGATTCCTTGAGCAACACTTGAATCAGTTGCACACATTTGCCAGAAATAGAATATATAAATGTAATGTAATGCATTTGTGTTTTCTTGTATTTACTGACAGGAGGGGTGGAGCACTTCATGTCCATCCATCATTGATGTTGAAAGACCCTAAGGCACTTATGATGCCTTTGTGAGGAACAGTGTTGTGGACTGGGTGAGTAGTAATTGTAATTAAAGTATTATGGCCTGACCTGAGTTTACACCTTTAGCGAAACTCTGTAGTGTACTACGGAAAACAGAATATTTGTTTATGTACATTGATCACACCCTACCAAGTACCAACTGTCATTAAGACATGTGAATCCCTTGACTCCTTCAAAACCGCTCTCAAAGGGCACAGCTGCAATTCGAAACGGGTAAATGGTGCATTTATATAGTGCCTTTATCCAAGGCGCTTTACATAGATTGTGCATTACATTCACCCATTCACACACACATTCATACACCGATGGCGGCAGAAACCATACAAGGCACCAAGCCATAGCACTTTATAGTATGTCTAGTTTACGCATGTTTCATGATAACTACTTATGTATGTGATTGTTAAGACCCTATAGGGTGTGTGTGTGTGTGTGTGTGTGTGTGTGTGTGTGTGTGTGTGTCAGTCACCACTCAATCACCCGCATGCAGACACACACACGGAAGGAAGACAATGCAGGGCAATACCAACACTAAAATACATAATGACCCTATAGGGTCATAACAGTTATGTATTGCCATGCTTTTTGTTCTTGCTTATTGTAAATCGCTCCGGATTAAGAGCGTCTGCTAAATGCCTGAATTGTAAATTGTAATTGCCCAAATGTGCTGACATCATCACATTTGTGATGACGGCTATGGCCGTTTTTAGCCCAAGGACTGTTTTTTGTTTGGCAAAACTAATGCGTGGAATGGATTCAGCATTATGAAAACCTGTTTGACACATCGCAATTTTGTTTTTTCCCCCCTTTGTTAATGGTAGGGTCACATATTGCTTATTACATGCCGGGGACGGTGGACCCATACTCAACATTTTTTTTTTTTGTCAAATAGGTTTTTATTGAGAACAGATTATAAATTGTTGTATTTCTAACATAAAACTTTGGTGTACTCAACATGCCTGGGTTCACATTCTGGCAAGGGCCCAAATTAGAGCTGGCATACTTGGTCTGCATATTGAGACAGGCAGATATGTAGGCACGGTTGAGGAGGATAGATTATGTAGTCTGTGTGATCTAAAGGAAATTGAAAGTGAAATGCATTTTGTTTTTTATTGTCCATTCTACAACTCAAATTAGGGCGAGACTTCTTAATAAGATGGATCCAAATCATAAATTGATATGGTTGGAGGACTTTGAGAAACTGAAACGCCTATTTCAAAAGTACACCTTTTCATTTGCCTCATTCCTTGAAAAGGCCTGGTCAATGAGGAGAGCCATTTACATGGCCTTGTTTTATTTGATTTAATTTTGTTCAAATACTGTACAAATATGTATTCATGTATTTAATAATGCATTATGGAATATGAACAGGAAGGACTGTAATGTCAGTTGTTTTTAACGTACCGGTACTTTGTTAAATGTGTCATAATCCCATATGGGATGAGCCCAACTTCCAAGTGGCATGACACGAAAATAAATGTCATTCATATAGTATGATGATATGCTCATAGTGCAGCATGACACGCTATAAGCTTGCATATATAAGAAATGTGACTGTATGCTTTCCTGTTCTTAACAAATGTGTCTATATGTGTCTTTGTATTTTTCAGACCGTCCAGATATGATATGGAGGAGACCACATCGTATCTGATACATGCGTAGACTCCTGGCTTCACTGGAACTCCATCTCCATGCGCGGCCTGGGAGCAGATGTGTCTATTATTCACCAACTCACTCACCAAGTCATTGTGAATTATATGGTTTTACAGCTAAATTAGGAAACAACTTCAATAGCCTACTGTAAAATAAGGTACTATTTCACTATTATTATTGCTGTTATTATACTATTGGCATTAAAGTATTTTTTGCTATATTGGTTTACCTATTTAGGGCTCACCTCATTCAGATAGTAGGATGATAATAAATGATATAGCACATTTCCAGACATAGTCACATAGTCTACTACTTTAGAGACCAGGATTACTGCATTTTAGTTTAGAGACCAGGATTACTGCATTTTGTGAGGGGACACGGGGAGAACATGCAAACTCCACACAGAAAGGCCCTTTTGCAAACCCCTGCAAAATATTGAATGTGGGTTCCCATTCACTCCAGTATGAATTCAATGAAGCATGCTTTATTAACAAGTTAACATAATGAGATAATAAACTCTCACTATAAGCCTTATAGCAAATGTTGGTATAAAAGTATTTATTTTATGGACATTCAGTGACAGTTTCTCTTCTCAATTTAAAAAAAAAATAGAATATGTTGCTGTACTTGGTGGACTAAGGGCCGATTCATACTCCTATTTTACCGCTGTTTCGGCGCTGTAGTGCCGAAATGATTTCGGCTCGTCAGAAATTTTCAGTAGCACCGAAGAGCCGACTTTAGGACGGTACCCGCCCCCCCCAAACCTCAAATGACGTCACATTGTGGGCTCTACAGAGCCGAACCGACTTTTATTCGGCTCTAAAGTAGGAGTATGAATCGCGCCTAAGTCTGACACCTCTGGGGAGGGATGGCAAAGGGCACCTGCTTTGTACTCTTTCAGGGCCATTAAAGTATATATTATATTGAAATTGTATTTCCTTTAGAGGATAGCCCCTTGAGATGTATCATCTCGTTTTAGAGGGGGTCCTCTGCAATACTGTCCTCTGCAATACTGGCACACTCGCTGTCGGTCTTTTCTGTTTTACATTCATTACAAATGCTGCTGTTCTTGCTAATACTATGAGCAATGTAGCCCGCTAGGGAGAAGAGAATGTTCTTTTCAGTTTTTGTAAATTCGGGTGCAGTTTTGTCTTCCAACAGCTCCACACAGATATACTGTAGCTGAGGTACGACTTTCATGATGGCTGAGATCTTCTCAAAGTCTTCACCACCGGTTCCTGTGCTAACTGCTGCACTCTGACAGCTAAAGAGAGATAGACAGATAGGGACAAAGGTTAAGGGAGAAGAAAGATAATGAGTCACTAAAATACTGGGATAATGCCATTATGTACATGGATCTATACATTTGGGCTTCCTTTTTGAGAGGAAGCCCTGAAGGGGGGTCTTAAGGTCTTTAACATGTTCTTTTCCAGAAATATGTCTGCCTTCAAGTCAAGATTACATTCTGTAAAAGGGTTTTTACACTGCATGTAGATGTGTTTGGTCTACCTTGTGCAAAGCTAGAGCCATCTCAGATATATGACCAACCAACATGTAGGCTCTACGGGTGTCATATTGTGACAATACTCACACAACACTATGCAGTATCCTAGTGTTATACAATACAGTACCTACCTGTGGTCAGTAATATGTGGGTGTGAAGTGTGGTTTACATTATAGAACATTTAGCAAGTAACACTCTGTGAACCTGCTACAGTAGGTTCTGTTGACAGGCTTGTTAACAGGTTATCTGAGGGTCATGCATGGTCAGTGAAATCAGGTTATCTGATGCTTGAAAATGTTAATATATTATCCCACGGTGCTTTGAGGATGGGCTAATTCCAGTTCTGATCAACCCATTAAGCTTCTAACAAGTTGTGTGTTACCCCTACCGTATTATAACACTGTTCCTGTTTTAATTAAATCACTATTGCTTTAAAGAATCTCAGAATTAGATAATATACTATTCTGATTCAGTGATCTTATATAGTGGATAGTTTACATAAATAAAACCAAATAAAACAAGACTTATCTTAATATAAAATACAGAATATAGCCTATAAAATACATATTTTACCATGAACTGTTAGCTTTAATATTATTTTAAATTATGTATCAAGTCACATGAATGTAGACCATGATTATGTCAGCACATGTAGACACTTTTGTCTGGAAAGACATGTCAACTAGTTTAGATATACACACACACACACTGCACTTAGGCAAACACTTTTTAAATGTCTACAATAAAACAAGGCTGCTGCTGTGCTGATCCATATTAAGGAAATAATACAAACAAACATGTATGAAACAAATCAACTTACCAGTTATCACCATAGAGTATATGTTATCACCAGTGATAACTGATTCGCTGATTCGAACTGGCGACCTTCCGGTATCAAGACCGCTCCGCAATCCGTTCGGCCACCGCTGCCACACGACATACATTCCACATTGGCTTAATTGTGGTGGACATTTGTCAACATTCCATTTTTGCCAACATACTAAATGAGTGGACAAAAATATTACTAGAAACACATGAATAGATAGCCCTGACCATAACAAATGTGTAGTGTTCGAATGGAACCAAATGGACCCATGTCTTTGCAAATAAAACATTTGAGAAGCACTATAGACTACTAATGGACTCCTAATGTGCCATATATAGTGTCATAGTAAATAATTCTCGTACATATTCTTCAGTATTAAAGTGTGTGTTTGATCAAAATAAGAACATTATAATGGTGTGTAAAAGAAAATCAAACATTTATTGCCACGTTCATTGTTGGTGAACAACAACTAGTGGCTACACTTCAGTGACTGGAAGAGTGAAAGGCAACAGCCCCGGCCCGGCTTTTAATGATCTTAAATACATTTATTTTAGATCGCTTTTTAGTAATAGTACAACATAAACATTACAGAGACTTTAGTTGTCACTGAGTAATACTTTAAAACAGTTGTCATTTTGCATACATACCTAAAATGTCCGATATCCGCGGCGCTCTCGTTGAAAACAATGTACTTCAACTCCAGGCTGTCCCTAATCAGGCTCTCCATGAGAGCGCAGCTGTGCGCCCGAGCGCTTCCGGGATCACGTGACCGGGCTGTTCCGTGCCCCCTCAAATGAAATGAAATGATTACTATATTTACCCAGGGTATCTAGGCTAAGCTCAAGAACTTGTTTCCAGCCAGGCCCTGCTCATAGAACATTTCATCGTAGTGGTTCAATGCCTTGCTCAAGGGCACTTCAGCGGTGGTAATTTTAACGTGTCGGACCGCTGATTCGAACTGGGGACCTTCCGGTATCAAGACCGCTCCGCAATCCGTTCGGCCACCGCTGCCACGCAACTCTTCTGGGTGGGGGTTGTAGTTGTAGTAACTCTTCTGGGTGGGGGTTGTAGTAGGGGGTGGGTGTGGGGTGCCAACAACCTTCAGGAAAAGACCAAAGTGGGGTTTGATTGATTGATTGATTGATTGATTTATTGATTGATTGATTAACAGTTTGCAGAATCACAGTACATTTCAAGTACAACTCAATACAAAGACTGTTAACTGTGAGTGGACGACACCATAAAGCATTACACTTGTTTACAAGAGGGTCCACCTTGTTCAATTCATGAAAACATTTAGAGACGTACGAATATACACAACTATAGTCAAAGAGAAATCATCATAGGAGGTAAAAAGGGAAAAGAAGAGGGGGAACAGGGGGGGGGGGATTCAGATTTTTATGGGGGCCAGTTTAGAAGTGCAGCCCTCTTCAGGTGCCCTTTGAGAGCAGTTTTGAAGGAGTCAAGGGATTCACATGTCTTAATGACTGTTGGTAGGGCGTTCCACATTTTGGTGGCATAGGAGCGAAATTTATTTAATCCCTTGTTTGTACCGAATCTGGGTTGCACATGGTTTGTTGAACTTCCTCTGGTGTTGTGGGTGTGGACTTCGTTAACATTAAGGAAGTATTTAGACAGGTACATGGGTATCTTAGTGAAGTATTTAGACAGGTACATGGGTATCTTAGTGAAGTATTTAGACAGGTACATGGTATCTTAGTGAAGTATTTAGACAGGTACATGGGTATCTTAGTGAAGTATTTAGACAGGTACATGGGTATCTTAGTGAAGTATTTAGACAGGTACATGGGTATCTTAGTGAAGTATTTAGACAGGTACATGGGTATCTTAGTGAAGTATCTAGACAGGTACATGGGTATCTTAGTGAAGTATCTAGACAGGTACATGGGTATCTTAGTGAAGTATTTAGACATGTACATGGGTATCTTAGTGAAGTATTTAGACAGGTACATGGGTATCTTAGTGAAGTATCTAGACAGGTACATGGGTATCTTAGTGAAGTATTTAGACAGGTACATGGGTATCTTAGTGAAGTATCTAGACAGGTACATGGGTATCTTAGTGAAGTATTTAGACAGGTACATGGGTATCTTAGTGAAGTATTTAGACAGGTACATGGGTATCTTAGTGAAGTATTTAGACAGGTACATGGGTATCTTAGTGAAGTATTTAGACAGGTACATGGGTATCTTAGTGAAGTATTTAGACAGGTACATGGGTATCTTAGTGAAGTATTTAGACAGGTACATGGGTATCTTAGTGAAGTATTTAGACAGGTACATGGGTATCTTAGTGAAGTATTTAGACAGGTACATGGGTATCTTAGTGAAGTATCTAGACAGGTACATGGGTATCTTAGTGAAGTATTTAGACAGGTACATGGGTATCTTAGTGAAGTATTTAGACAGGTACATGGGTATCTTAGTGAAGTATTTAGACAGGTACATGGGTATCTTAGTGAAGTATTTAGACAGGTACATGGGTATCTTAGTGAAGTATTTAGACAGGTACATGGGTATCTTAGTGAAGTATTTAGACAGGTACATGGGTATCTTAGTGAAGTATCTAGACAGGTACATCTGTATCTTAGTGAAGTATTTAGACAGGTACATGGGTATCTTAGTGAAGTATTTAGACAGGTACATGGGTATCTTAGTGAAGTATTTAAACAGGTACATGGGTATCTTGGTGAAGTATTTAGACAGGTACATGGGTATCTTAGTGAAGTATTTAGACAGGTACATGGGTATCTTAGTGAAGTATTTAGACAGGTACATGGGTATCTTAGTGAAGTATTTAGACAGGTACATGGGTATCTTAGTGAAGTATTTAGACAGGTACATGGGTATCTTAGTGAAGTATTTAGACAGGTACATGGGTATCTTAGTGAAGTATTTAGACAGGTACATGGGTATCTTAGTGAAGTATTTAGACAGGTACATGGGTATCTTAGTGAAGTATTTAGACAGGTACATGGGTATCTTAGTGAAGTATTTAGACAGGTACATGGGTATCTAAAGTGGGAGTTCCAGGGGGTCCCCAGCTAAATGATAGCTTGGAACCAAATGGACCCTTATGGGTCTGTAACTCTGAGAGTGTACAAATGGAACCAAATGGACCCTTATGGGTCTGTAACTCTGAGAGTGTACAAATGGAACCAAATGGACCCTTTTGGGTCTGTAACTCTGAGAGTGTACAAATGGAACCAAATGGACCCTTTTGGGTCTGTAACTCCGAGAATGTACAAATGGAACCAAATGGACCCTTATGGGTCTGTAACTCCGAGAGTGTACAAATGGAACCAAATGGACCCTTATGGGTCTGTGACTCCGAGAGTGTACAAATGGAACCAAATGGACCCTTATGGGTCTGTGACTCCGAGAGTGTACAAATGGAACCAAATGGACCCTTATGGGTCTGTAACTCCGAGAGTGTACAAATGGAACCAAATGGACCCTTATGGGTCTGTAACTCCGAGAGTGTACAAATGGAACCAAATGGACCCTTATGGGTCTGTAACTCCGAGAGTGTACAAATGGAACCAAATGGACCCTTATGGGTCTGTAACTCCGAGAGTGTACAAATGGAACCAAATGGACCCTTATGGGTCTGTAACTCTGAGAGTGTACAAATGGAACCAAATGGACCCTTATGGGTCTGTAACTCTGAGAGTGTACAAATGGAACCAAATGGACCCTTATGGGTCTGTAACTCAGAGAGTGTACAAATGGAACCAAATGGACCCTTATGGGTCTGTAACTCTGAGTGTACAAATGGAACCAAATGGACCTTTATGGGTCTGTAACTCAGAGAGTGTACAAATGGAACCAAATGAACCCTTATGGGTCTGTAACTCAGAGAGTGTACAAATGGAACCAAATGGACCCTTATAGGTCTGTAACTCGATCTGAGAGTGTACAAATGGAACCAAATGAACCCTTATGGGTCTGTAACTCTGAGAGTGTACAAATGGAACCAAATGAACCCTTATGGGACTGTAACTCTGAGAGTGTACAAATGGAACCAAATGGACCCTTATGGGTCTGTAACTCCGAGAGTGTACAAATGGAACCAAATGGACCCTTATGGGTCTGTGACTCCGAGAATGTACAAATGGAACCAAATGGACCCTTATGGGTCTGTGACTCCGAGAGTGTACAAATGGAACCAAATGGACCCTTATGGGTCTGTGACTCCGAGAGTGTACACATGGAACCAAATGGACCCTTATGGGTCTGTGACTCCGAGAGTGTACAAATGGAACCAAATGGACCCTTATGGGTCTGTAACTCCGAGAGTGTACAAATGGAACCAAATGGAACCAAATGGACCCTTATGGGTCTGTAACTCTGAGAGTGTACAAATGGAACCAAATGGACCCTTATGGGTCTGTAACTCTGAGAGTGTACAAATGGAACCAAATGGACCCTTATGGGTCTGTAACTCTGAGAGTGTACAAATGGAACCAAATGGACCCTTATGGGTCTGTAACTCTGAGAGTGTACAAATGGAACCAAATGGACCCTTATGGGTCTGTAACTCTGAGAGTGTACTAATGGAACCAAATGGACCCTTATGGGTCTGTAACTCTGAGAGTGTACAAATGGAACCAAATGGACCCTTATGGGTCTGTAACTCTGAGAGTGTACAAATGGAACCAAATGGACCCTTATGGGTCTGTAACTCAGAGAGTGTACAAATGGAACCAAATGGACCCTTATGGGTCTGTAACTCTGAGAGTGTACAAATGGAACCAAATGGACCCTTACGGGTCTGTAACTCCGAGAGTGTACAAATGGAACCAAATGGACCTTTATGGGTCTGTAACTCAGAGAGTGTACAAATGGAACCAAATGAACCCTTATGGGTCTGTAACTCAGAGAGTGTACAAATGGAACCAAATGGACCCTTATAGGTCTGTAACTCGATCTGAGAGTGTACAAATGGAACCAAATGAACCCTTATGGGTCTGTAACTCTGAGAGTGTACAAATGGAACCAAATGAACCCTTATGGGTCTGTAACTCTGAGAGTGTACAAATGGAACCAAATGGACCCTTATGGGTCTGTAACTCCGAGAGTGTACAAATGGAACCAAATGGACCCTTATGGGTCTGTAACTCCGAGAGTGTACAAATGGAACCAAATGGACCCTTATGGGTCTGTAACTCTGAGAGTGTACAAATGGAACCAAATGGACCCTTATGGGTCTGTAACTCTGAGAGTGTACAAATGGAACCAAATGGACCCTTATGGGTCTGTAACTCTGAGAGTGTACACATGGAACCAAATGGACCCTTATGGGTCTGTAACTCAGATAGTGTACAAATGGACCCTTATAGGTCTGTAACTCGATCTGAGAGTGTACAAATGGAACCAAATGGACCCTTATGGGTCTGTAACTCTGAGAGTGTACAAATGGAACCAAATGGACCCTTATGGGTCTGTAACTTGATCTGAGAGTGTAACAGATGGAACCAAATGGACCCTTATGGGTCTGTAACTCTGAGAGTGTACAAATGGAACCAAATGGACCCTTATGGGTCTGTAACTCTGAGTGTACAAATGGAACCAAATGGACCCTTATGGGTCTGTAACTCTGAGAGTGTACAAATGGAACCAAATGGACCCTTATGGGTCTGTAACTCTGAGAGTGTACAAATGGACCCTTATGGGTCTGTAACTCTGAGAGTGTACAAATGGAACCAAATGGACCCTTATGGGTCTGTAACTCTGAGAGTGTACAAATGGAACCAAATGGACCCCAACAGATCCATTTGGTTCCACTTGTACACTCTCAGAGTTAAACTAACATTGATTTTACAATATAAATTGGGGGTCTTGGGGGTTATTTATAATGCAATGTGACATAGCTCTGTTTACAAAATGCTGTAGGCTCTATACCCTCCACTACTGTACTGTAGGCTCTACCCTCCAACTGTATACACTACTGTACTGTAGGCTCTACCCTCCAACTGTATACACTACTGTACTGTAGGCTCTACCCTCCAACTGTATACACTACTGTAGGCTCTACCCTCCAACTGTATACACTACTGTAGGCTCTACCCTCCAACTGTATACACTACTGTACTGTAGGATCTACCCTCCAACTGTATACACTACTGTACTGTAGGCTCTACCCTCCAACTGTATACACTACTGTAGGCTCTACCCTCCAACTGTATACACTACTGTACTGTAGGATCTACCCTCCAACTGTATACACTACTGTACTGTAGACTCTACCCTCCAACTGTATACACTACTGTAGGCTCTACCCTCCAACTGTATACACTACTGTACTGTAGGCTCTACCCTCCAACTGTATACACTACTGTACTGTAGGATCTACCCTCCAACTGTATACACTACTGTACTGTAGACTCTACCCTCCAACTGTATACACTACTGTAGGCTCTACCCTCCAACTGTATACACTACTGTAGGCTCTACCCTCCAACTGTATACACTACTGTACTGTAGGCTCTACCCTCCAACTGTATACACTACTGTACTGTAGGCTCTACCCTCCAACTGTATACACTACTGTAGACTCTACCCTCCAACTGTATACACTACTGTACTGTAGGCTCTACCCTCCAACTGTATACACTACTGTAGACTCTACCCTCCAACTGTATACACTACTGTACTGTAGGCTCTACCCTCCAACTGTATACACTACTGTAGGCTCTACCCTCCAACTGTATACACTACTGTACTGTAGGCTCTACCCTCCAACTGTATACACTACTGTACTGTAGACTCTACCCTCCAACTGTATACACTACTGTACTGTAGGCTCTACCCTCCAACTGTATACACTACTGTAGGCTCTACCCTCCAACTGTATACACTACTGTACTGTAGGCTCTACCCTCCAACTGTATACACTACTGTACTGTAGGCTCTACCCTCCAACTGTATACACTACTGTAGGCTCTACCCTCCAACTGTATACACTACTGTACTGTAGGCTCTACCCTCCAACTGTATACACTACTGTAGGCTCTACCCTCCAACTGTATACACTACTGTAGGCTCTACACTCCAACTGTATACACTACTGTACTGTAGGCTCTACCCTCCAACTGTATACACTACTGTAGGCTCTACCCTCCAACTGTATACACTACTGTACTGTAGACTCTACCCTCCAACTGTATACACTACTGTAGGCTCTACCCTCCAACTGTATACACTACTGTACTGTAGGCTCTACCCTCCAACTGTATACACTACTGTACTGTAGGCTCTACCCTCCAACTGTATACACTACTGTAGGCTCTACCCTCCAACTGTATACACTACTGTACTGTAGGCTCTACCCTCCAACTGTATACACTACTGTAGGCTCTACCCTCCAACTGTATACACTACTGTACTGTAGGATCTACCCTCCAACTGTATACACTACTGTACTGTAGACTCTACCCTCCAACTGTATACACTACTGTAGGCTCTACCCTCCAACTGTATACACTACTGTAGGATCTACCCTCCAACTGTATACACTACTGTACTGTAGGCTCTACCCTCCAACTGTATACACTACTGTACTGTAGGCTCTACCCTCCAACTGTATACACTACTGTACTGTAGGCTCTACCCTCCAACTGTATACACTACTGTACTGTAGACTCTACCCTCCAACTGTATACACTACTGTAGGCTCTACCCTCCAACTGTATACACTACTGTAGACTCTACCCTCCAACTGTATACACTACTGTACTGTAGGCTCTACCCTCCAACTGTATACACTACTGTACTGTAGGCTCTACCCTCCAACTGTATACACTACTGTACTGTAGGCTCTACCCTCCAACTGTATACACTACTGTACTGTAGACTCTACCCTCCAACTGTATACACTACTGTAGGCTCTACCCTCCAACTGTATACACTACTGTAGACTCTACCCTCCAACTGTATACACTACTGTACTGTAGGCTCTACCCTCCAACTGTATACACTACTGTAGGCTCTACCCTCCAACTGTATACACTACTGTAGACTCTACCCTCCAACTGTATACACTACTGTACTGTAGGCTCTACCCTCCAACTGTATACACTACTGTAGGCTCTACCCTCCAACTGTATACACTACTGTACTGTAGGCTCTACCCTCCAACTGTATACACTACTGTAGGCTCTACCCTCCAACTGTATACACTACTGTAGGCTCTACACTCCAACTGTATACACTACTGTACTGTAGGCTCTACCCTCCAACTGTATACACTACTGTACTGTAGGATCTACCCTCCAACTGTATACACTACTGTACTGTAGGATCTACCCTCCAACTGTATACACTACTGTACTGTAGGATCTACCCTCCAACTGTATACACTACTGTACTGTAGGATCTACCCTCCAACTGTATACACTACTGTACTGTAGGCTCTACCCTCCAACTGTATACACTACTGTACTGTAGGATCTACCCTCCAACTGTATACACTACTGTACTGTAGGCTCTACCCTCCAACTGTATACACTACTGTAGGCTCTACCCTCCAACTGTATACACTACTGTACTGTAGGCTCTACCCTCCAACTGTATACACTACTGTACTGTAGGCTCTACCCTCCAACTGTATACACTACTGTACTGTAGGCTCTACCCTCCAACTGTATACACTACTGTAGGATCTACCCTCCAACTGTATACACTACTGTAGGCTCTATACCCTCCACTACTGTACTGTAGGCTCTACCCTCCAACTGTATACACTACTGTACTGTAGGCTCTACCCTCCAACTGTATACACTACTGTAGGCTCTACCCTCCAACTGTATACACTACTGTAGGCTCTACCCTCCAACTGTATACACTACTGTACTGTAGGCTCTACCCTCCAACTGTATACACTACTGTAGGCTCTACCCTCCAACTGTATACACTACTGTACTGTAGGCTCTACCCTCCAACTGTATACACTACTGTACTGTAGACTCTACCCTCCAACTGTATACACTACTGTAGACTCTACCCTCCAACTGTATACACTACTGTACTGTAGACTCTACCCTCCAACTGTATACACTACTGTAGACTCTACCCTCCAACTGTATACACTACTGTACTGTAGGCTCTACCCTCCAACTGTATACACTACTGTAGGCTCTACCCTCCAACTGTATACACTACTGTAGACTCTACCCTCCAACTGTATACACTACTGTACTGTAGGATCTACCCTCCAACTGTATACACTACTGTACTGTAGACTCTACCCTCCAACTGTATACACTACTGTACTGTAGGCTCTACCCTCCAACTGTATACACTACTGTACTGTAGGCTCTACCCTCCAACTGTATACACTACTGTAGGCTCTACCCTCCAACTGTATACACTACTGTACTGTAGGATCTACCCTCCAACTGTATACACTACTGTACTGTAGACTCTACCCTCCAACTGTATACACTACTGTAGGCTCTACCCTCCAACTGTATACACTACTGTACTGTAGGCTCTACCCTCCAACTGTATACACTACTGTACTGTAGGATCTACCCTCCAACTGTATACACTACTGTACTGTAGACTCTACCCTCCAACTGTATACACTACTGTAGGCTCTACCCTCCAACTGTATACACTACTGTAGGCTCTACCCTCCAACTGTATACACTACTGTACTGTAGGCTCTACCCTCCAACTGTATACACTACTGTACTGTAGGCTCTACCCTCCAACTGTATACACTACTGTAGACTCTACCCTCCAACTGTATACACTACTGTACTGTAGGCTCTACCCTCCAACTGTATACACTACTGTAGACTCTACCCTCCAACTGTATACACTACTGTACTGTAGGCTCTACCCTCCAACTGTATACACTACTGTAGGCTCTACCCTCCAACTGTATACACTACTGTACTGTAGGCTCTACCCTCCAACTGTATACACTACTGTACTGTAGACTCTACCCTCCAACTGTATACACTACTGTACTGTAGGCTCTACCCTCCAACTGTATACACTACTGTAGGCTCTACCCTCCAACTGTATACACTACTGTACTGTAGGCTCTACCCTCCAACTGTATACACTACTGTACTGTAGGCTCTACCCTCCAACTGTATACACTACTGTAGGCTCTACCCTCCAACTGTATACACTACTGTACTGTAGGCTCTACCCTCCAACTGTATACACTACTGTAGGCTCTACCCTCCAACTGTATACACTACTGTAGGCTCTACACTCCAACTGTATACACTACTGTACTGTAGGCTCTACCCTCCAACTGTATACACTACTGTAGGCTCTACCCTCCAACTGTATACACTACTGTACTGTAGACTCTACCCTCCAACTGTATACACTACTGTAGGCTCTACCCTCCAACTGTATACACTACTGTACTGTAGGCTCTACCCTCCAACTGTATACACTACTGTACTGTAGGCTCTACCCTCCAACTGTATACACTACTGTAGGCTCTACCCTCCAACTGTATACACTACTGTACTGTAGGCTCTACCCTCCAACTGTATACACTACTGTACTGTAGGATCTACCCTCCAACTGTATACACTACTGTAGGCTCTACCCTCCAACTGTATACACTACTGTACTGTAGGATCTACCCTCCAACTGTATACACTACTGTACTGTAGACTCTACCCTCCAACTGTATACACTACTGTAGGCTCTACCCTCCAACTGTATACACTACTGTAGGATCTACCCTCCAACTGTATACACTACTGTACTGTAGGCTCTACCCTCCAACTGTATACACTACTGTACTGTAGGCTCTACCCTCCAACTGTATACACTACTGTACTGTAGGCTCTACCCTCCAACTGTATACACTACTGTACTGTAGACTCTACCCTCCAACTGTATACACTACTGTAGGCTCTACCCTCCAACTGTATACACTACTGTAGACTCTACCCTCCAACTGTATACACTACTGTACTGTAGGCTCTACCCTCCAACTGTATACACTACTGTACTGTAGGCTCTACCCTCCAACTGTATACACTACTGTACTGTAGGCTCTACCCTCCAACTGTATACACTACTGTACTGTAGACTCTACCCTCCAACTGTATACACTACTGTAGGCTCTACCCTCCAACTGTATACACTACTGTAGACTCTACCCTCCAACTGTATACACTACTGTACTGTAGGCTCTACCCTCCAACTGTATACACTACTGTAGGCTCTACCCTCCAACTGTATACACTACTGTAGACTCTACCCTCCAACTGTATACACTACTGTACTGTAGGCTCTACCCTCCAACTGTATACACTACTGTAGGCTCTACCCTCCAACTGTATACACTACTGTACTGTAGGCTCTACCCTCCAACTGTATACACTACTGTACTGTAGGCTCTACCCTCCAACTGTATACACTACTGTACTGTAGGCTCTACCCTCCAACTGTATACACTACTGTAGGCTCTACCCTCCAACTGTATACACTACTGTAGGCTCTACACTCCAACTGTATACACTACTGTACTGTAGGCTCTACCCTCCAACTGTATACACTACTGTACTGTAGGATCTACCCTCCAACTGTATACACTACTGTACTGTAGGATCTACCCTCCAACTGTATACACTACTGTACTGTAGGATCTACCCTCCAACTGTATACACTACTGTACTGTAGGATCTACCCTCCAACTGTATACACTACTGTACTGTAGGCTCTACCCTCCAACTGTATACACTACTGTACTGTAGGATCTACCCTCCAACTGTATACACTACTGTACTGTAGGCTCTACCCTCCAACTGTATACACTACTGTAGGCTCTACCCTCCAACTGTATACACTACTGTACTGTAGGCTCTACCCTCCAACTGTATACACTACTGTACTGTAGGCTCTACCCTCCAACTGTATACACTACTGTACTGTAGGCTCTACCCTCCAACTGTATACACTACTGTAGGATCTACCCTCCAACTGTATACACTACTGTAGGCTCTATACCCTCCACTACTGTACTGTAGGCTCTACCCTCCAACTGTATACACTACTGTACTGTAGGCTCTACCCTCCAACTGTATACACTACTGTAGGCTCTACCCTCCAACTGTATACACTACTGTAGGCTCTACCCTCCAACTGTATACACTACTGTACTGTAGGCTCTACCCTCCAACTGTATACACTACTGTAGGCTCTACCCTCCAACTGTATACACTACTGTACTGTAGGCTCTACCCTCCAACTGTATACACTACTGTACTGTAGACTCTACCCTCCAACTGTATACACTACTGTAGACTCTACCCTCCAACTGTATACACTACTGTACTGTAGACTCTACCCTCCAACTGTATACACTACTGTAGACTCTACCCTCCAACTGTATACACTACTGTACTGTAGGCTCTACCCTCCAACTGTATACACTACTGTACTGTAGGCTCTACCCTCCAACTGTATACACTACTGTAGGCTCTACCCTCCAACTGTATACACTACTGTAGGCTCTACCCTCCAACTGTATACACTACTGTAGGCTCTACCCTCCAACTGTATACACTACTGTACTGTAGGCTCTACCCTCCAACTGTATACACTACTGTAGGCTCTACCCTCCAACTGTATACACTACTGTAGGCTCTACCCTCCAACTGTATACACTACTGTAGGCTCTACCCTCCAACTGTATACACTACTGTAGGCTCTACCCTCCAACTGTATACACTACTGTACTGTAGGCTCTACCCTCCAACTGTATACACTACTGTACTGTAGGCTCTACCCTCCAACTGTATACACTACTGTACTGTAGGCTCTACCCTCCAACTGTATACACTACTGTACTGTAGGATCTACCCTCCAACTGTATACACTACTGTAGGCTCTACCCTCCAACTGTATACACTACTGTAGGCTCTACCCTCCAACTGTATACACTACTGTAGGCTCTACCCTCCAACTGTATACACTACTGTAGGCTCTACCCTCCAACTGTATACACTACTGTAGGCTCTACCCTCCAACTGTATACACTACTGTACTGTAGGCTCTACCCTCCAACTGTATACACTACTGTACTGTAGGCTCTACCCTCCAACTGTATACACTACTGTACTGTAGGCTCTACCCTCCAACTGTATACACTACTGTAGGCTCTACCCTCCAACTGTATACACTACTGTACTGTAGGCTCTACCCTCCAACTGTATACACTACTGTACTGTAGGCTCTACCCTCCAACTGTATACACTACTGTACTGTAGGCTCTACCCTCCAACTGTATACACTACTGTACTGTAGGCTCTACCCTCCAACTGTATACACTACTGTACTGTAGGCTCTACCCTCCAACTGTATACACTACTGTACTGTAGACTCTACCCTCCAACTGTATACACTACTGTACTGTAGGCTCTACCCTCCAACTGTATACACTACTGTACTGTAGGCTCTACCCTCCAACTGTATACACTACTGTAGGCTCTACCCTCCAACTGTATACACTACTGTAGGCTCTACCCTCCAACTGTATACACTACTGTACTGTAGGCTCTACCCTCCAACTGTATACACTACTGTAGGCTCTACCCTCCAACTGTATACACTACTGTAGGCTCTACCCTCCAACTGTATACACTACTGTAGGCTCTACCCTCCAACTGTATACACTACTGTACTGTAGGCTCTACCCTCCAACTGTATACACTACTGTACTGTAGGCTCTACCCTCCAACTGTATACACTACTGTACTGTAGGCTCTACCCTCCAACTGTATACACTACTGTACTGTAGGATCTACCCTCCAACTGTATACACTACTGTAGGCTCTACCCTCCAACTGTATACACTACTGTAGGCTCTACCCTCCAACTGTATACACTACTGTAGGCTCTACCCTCCAACTGTATACACTACTGTAGGCTCTACCCTCCAACTGTATACACTACTGTAGGCTCTACCCTCCAACTGTATACACTACTGTACTGTAGGCTCTACCCTCCAACTGTATACACTACTGTACTGTAGGCTCTACCCTCCAACTGTATACACTACTGTACTGTAGGCTCTACCCTCCAACTGTATACACTACTGTAGGCTCTACCCTCCAACTGTATACACTACTGTACTGTAGGCTCTACCCTCCAACTGTATACACTACTGTACTGTAGGCTCTACCCTCCAACTGTATACACTACTGTACTGTAGGCTCTACCCTCCAACTGTATACACTACTGTACTGTAGGCTCTACCCTCCAACTGTATACACTACTGTACTGTAGGCTCTACCCTCCAACTGTATACACTACTGTACTGTAGACTCTACCCTCCAACTGTATACACTACTGTACTGTAGGCTCTACCCTCCAACTGTATACACTACTGTACTGTAGGCTCTACCCTCCAACTGTATACACTACTGTACTGTAGGCTCTACCCTCCAACTGTATACACTACTGTACTGTAGGCTCTACCCTCCAACTGTATACACTACTGTAGGCTCTACCCTCCAACTGTATACACTACTGTACTGTAGGCTCTACCCTCCAACTGTATACACTACTGTAGGCTCTACCCTCCAACTGTATACACTACTGTACTGTAGGCTCTACCCTCCAACTGTATACACTACTGTACTGTAGGCTCTACCCTCCAACTGTATACACTACTGTACTGTAGGATCTACCCTCCAACAGTATACACTACTGTACACACACACACACACACACACACACACACACACACACACACACACACACACACACACACACACACACACACACACACACACACACACCCCTCAACTTTGTCCCTATAATGTGTGCACCGTTCCTATAGGGCCAGTGCATAGGGAGGAGTTTCACTCAGAACGGGTTATTCTGGTTACCATTTTCCCGCCTACCAGTAGACTAGTAGGCTATAGTAGGAGGCTGCTAGGCTACATTCAGTAGGCTAGTAGACTATAGTAGGAGGCTGCTAGGCTACATTCAGTAGGCTAGTAGGCTATAGTACGAGGCTGCTAGGCTACATTCAGTAGTAGGCTATAGTAGGAGGCTGCTAGGCTACATTCAGTAGGCTAGTAGGCTATAGTAGGAGGCCGCTAGGCTACATTCAGTAGTAGACTATAGTAGGAGGCTGCTAGGCTACATTCAGTAGGCTAGTAGGCTATAGTAGGAGGCTGCTAGGCTACATTCAGTCGTAGGCTATAGTAGGAGGCTGCTAGGCTACATTCAGTAGGCTAGTAGGCTATAGTAGGAGGCTGCTAGGCTACATTCAGTAGTAGGCTATAGTAGGTGGCTGCTAGGCTACATTCAGTAGGCTAGTAGGCTATAGTAGGAGGCTGCTAGGCTACATTCAGTAGGCTATAGTAGGAGGCTGCTAGGCTATATTCAGTAGTAGGCTATAGTAGGAGGCTGCTAGGCTACATTCAGTAGGCTAGTAGGCTATAGTAGGAGGCTGCTAGGCTATATTTAGTAGGCTAGTTAGGCTATAGTAGGAGGCTGCTAGGCTACATTCAGTAACTAGTAGGCTATAGTAGGAGGCTGCTAGGCTACATTCAGTAGGCTAGTAGGCTATAGTAGGAGGCTGCTAGGCTTTATTTAGTAGGCTTGTAGGCTATAGTAGGAGGCTGCTAGGCTATATTTAGTAGGCTAGTAGGCTATAGTAGGAGGCTGCTAGGCTACATTCAGTAGGCTAGTAGGCTATAGTAGGAGGCTGCTAGGCTATATTTAGTAGGCTAGTAGGCTATAGTAAGAGGCTGCTAGGCTATATTCAGTAGGCTAGTAGGCTATAGTAGGAGGCTGCTAGGCTACATTCAGTAGGCTAGTAGGAGGCTGCTAGGCTACATTCAGTAGGCTAGTAGGCTATAGTAGGAGGCTGCTAGGCTACATTCAGTAGGCTAGTAGGCTATAGTAGGAGGCTGCTAGGCTACATTCAGTAGGCTAGTAGGAGGCTGCTAGGCTACATTCAGTAGGCTAGTAGGCTATAGTAGGAGGCTGCTAGGCTATATTATCCAGCCTCACTGTGGAGACATATACTGTTGGTGACAGGTTAGACAGCTCGATGGGTTGCTATGGTTACTATGGTCACGTGGTGTTGGGTGGTACGTCAGACAGGTAGTAAAGTCAGCTGTTCACCGGTGGCATTTCATGAATGGAAGGAGAGGGGGTGAACGACGGGGAAGTCCAACTTTGCTGACCGCTTTACAAACGCTAAGACAACACCATGCTGCTATCTGTATATTATTTGCACAACGCACAACGCTTGGTATGATGTCGCTAAATCAATTGTTTTAATATACCTTGCCTAATAAATGAACAAAACAGAAGTGAGTTCTTGGCATGCAGCGCGTCTGGCAGTACATTTCCACGCTTTTAGCCTCTCGGTGGCTTAATAAGTTTGTCGCCATACATATACCATTGTAGATATAAAATTAAATAAACACTATGGTTTGGGTGTCAGATGACAAAATAACATAACCTTGATCCACAACAGTAATGGGTCTGCCCTGTCCGTTTGTATACCCTAACTTGTCCATTCCACCGTGACCGGGGCCGGGACCGGGGGGGGGGCCACCGTGGGGGTCACCGGGGGGGGGGGGCCACCGTGACCGCGGGCCGTCAGAATTATGCTTCCATTGTAGCCTTGCAGTGCGTTGACTGTCGGCGATATCAAATAATTAAATACACGCTGAATGGTTTCTTTGATTTGGGTGTCACTGTCAGCTGACAAAATAGGAATACGAGACGGCTCGCCCCTTTTCCAACTCGCCCAAATCGGCGAAGAGCGGTCGCCCCAACGGGAAGAGCGGTCGCCCCAACGGGAAGAGCGGTCGCCCCTTCAGTCTTGACATACATACAACATGATGTGTGATGATGTTGCTTTGCCTTATTATTGACTCTGAGTTTGAAAGTAAAGAAGAGTTGTGTTTAAGCTGTCATGGTCCACTGATTCACAGTAGCTGAAAGATTCCACGTAAATTGAACGCTGCCTTCATGATTTTAGTCATTTTCAAAAATCCACCTGTCTCCACGGCTCGGGGCGAGCCGTCTTCACTTTTCGAAATTCTGTGGCGAGCCGTCTTCACTTTTCGAAATTCTGTGGCGAGCCGTCTTCACTTTTCGAAATTCTGTGGCGAGCCGTCTTCACTTTTCGAAATTCTGTGGCGAGCCGTCTTCACTTTTCGCGGGGGCGAGTTGGAAAAGGGGCGAGACGACCTGGTACCCAAAAGAGCCTTCAGCAACATTCCCAAACACATGTATGCTCTGCTCGAATACTTTCTGACATGGCAGGGTGAGTTGTCTGTACTTTCTGACATGGCGGGGTGAGTTGTCTGTACTTTCTGACATGGCGGGGTGAGTTGTCTGTACTTTCTGACATGGCGGGGTGAGTTGTCTGTACTTTCTGACATGGCGGGGTGAGTTGTCTGTACTTTCTGACATGGCGGGGTGAGTTGTCTGTACTTTCTGACATGGCGGGGTGAGTTGTCTGTACTTTCTGACATGGCGGGGTGAGTTGTCTGTACTTTCTGACATGGCGGGGTGAGTTGTCTGTACTTTCTGACATGGCGGGGTGAGTTGTCTGTACTTTCTGACATGGCGGGGTGAGTTGTCTGTACTTTCCGCTGGGGCGAGTTGGGCGAGTTGGTAAAGGGAAAGGACGGACAGCTCACCCCGAAAGTCCGGACAACTCTTCACTTTCTGACATGGCGGGGTGAGTTGTCTGTACTTTCCGTGGCACCCATTACAGTAATTCAATTTCGGATCTAACTATCGGTTCCTACAGACGCGCTAATTATTTATTTATTTAACAGTAAAATCCACTGTTGTAGAGCGTCTCTCTCTCTCTCTATGCAGCATTGAGGGGGACGTGGGGGGATCGTTTGGGGATAATGTTTGCGCTTCAAAGGCAGAGTCTAAACAAATTAGGAGGGGTCCAGGTAATATTAACATATCTATGGCCAAGTTGCCAACACAGTTTAACACACACACACACACACACACACACACACACACACACACACACACACACACACACACACACACACACACACACACACAGAGAGAGAGAAATCAAGAACAGTGGATCTATGCCGTAATTCTGGAAGATAAGGTTGAATGAATCTAGATTATATTAACGATAAATGGGAAATATTCAGTAAAGTATATAAAAGAGCTCAAAGGGTATACATATTCAGTCAGACAACTCACCCCGAAAGTGAAGACAACCCCGAAAGTGCCAGAAAGTGAAGACTGTGAGTGGACGACACCATAAAGCATTACACTTGTTTACAAGAGGGTCCACCTTGTTCAATTCATCAAAACATTTAGAGACGTACAAATAGACACTTCTATATAGTCAAAGAACAGAAGACGAATTCATCATAAAGGAGGAAAGGAAACATACAGTGAGGGGACAGTTTAGTCCCTTGTTTTTTTGCCGAATCTGGGTTGTATTGTACATGGTTTGTTGCACTCCCTCTGGTGTTGCCCCCCCCCCCCTCCCAGTAAACTGTGCGTTCCACAAGGAAGCATATTAGGGCCTTTACTGTTCCTAAATTATATGTAAACAACATGACATCAGCTTGTGACTGCAACTTGTTCCTGTTTGCAGATGACTCAGCACTGCTGGTCTCTGACAGGAACAAACTGCAGGTTGAAAAGGCCCTCAATATGTCAGTTTGACACATTCAGTACTATAGATCCTGTGATCTTTTGTGGCCAGATGTAACTTCTTGGGGTCTAGTAGGACTATAGTAAATAATACAAAAATAAATCGCTTTAACATTTTGTAAAAAAAAACAACTGACGAACACCTTGTAGGTCGAAACGCGTTGGTCATTTTTGTTGCCTTGCTCATTAATAAATCATATTATACTTTTTGCACGCCTTGGAATATTTTTCTTTGCAAGTCTACATTTTACACCTTTTTGGAATTAAGCATGTACTACTTTGAAGAAAAAACCTTTTTGTCTAATGCTGACAGTGTTGTTTGTAAAGCCTGATTTTGACCTTAACAAACGGATGACTATTAACATCCGAGTGTGTGTGTGTGTGTGTGTGTGTGTGTGTGTGTGTGTGTGTGTGTGTGTGTGTGTCAGAGCATCTTACCAACAAGGAAATGGTCTAGCAGAGGGTGTACGTGTGAAACCACACACACAGCTCTGCTGTCACAGTGTGCGACTGTGCGTGCGTGCGTGCGTGCGTGCGTGCGTGCGTGCGTGCGTGCGTGCGTGCGTCAGAGCATCTTACCAACAAGGAAATGGTCTCTTCACCCACCCAGCAGCAGCAGAGGGTCTCTGTGTGTGTGTGTGTGTGTGTGTGTGTGTGTGTGTGTGTGTGTGTGTGTGTGTGTGTGTGTGTGTGTGTGTGTGTGTGTGTGTGTGTGTGTGTGTGTGTGTGTGAGACAGAGAGAGAAACCACACACAGCTCTGTTCTCAGTCAGTGTCAGTCTGTCAGTTTGACAACATGAAACCTGCACCGACCTACATCACAGCATGTGAGTACTTTATTTATACAATATATAATACTATACAACATGAAACCTACATCACAGCATGTGAGTACTTTATTTATACAATATATAAATATACGATACAACATGAAACCTACATCATAGTACTTAATTTATACAATATATAAATATACGATACAACATGAAACCTACATCATAGTACTTAATTTATACAATATATAAATATACGATACAACATGAAACCTACATCATAGTACTTAATTTATACAATATATAAATATACGATACAACATGAAACCTACATCATAGTACTTAATTTATACAATATATAAATATACGATACAACATGAAACCTACATCATAGTACTTAATTTATACAATATATAAATATACGATACAACATGAAACCTACATCATAGTACTTAATTTATACAATATATAAATATACGATACAACATGAAACCTACATCATAGTACTTAATTTATACAATATATAAATATACTATACAACATGAAACCTACATCATATAATCGTCATATATAAAGAATAAATAATCATATCATGTACTGTATGACAAGTTCTCAACGGGCCCAAAAATTATGGCCCGGCCCGACCCTACCCTAACTGGGTCGGCCCGAGGCTGGCCCGACCCTAACAATTACCATAATGTTAAGCCCGAAGCCCGACAAAAGCCCGACAGAAAAAAAAGAGAGATAAAAAAGCAGCGCGACGCGTTGTGAGCTTGTAGATCGGCGTTGCGGCACAGCGGCGCCGTGTCTCAGTGTGAAAGTGAGAACGGAGATCAACGGATTTATCGAAATAAAGGATGTATGTAACTCACGTTAGAATAGGCTATTAATGTTCCATAACTTCCATTTCAAATCATTCTAATGGATTCCATACAGTGGTGGTGGTGACTGACTGGTGAGTAGGCTAAACACGAATAGCAGCTGCAGCTCCCTCCCTTAGTTTCCTCTGAAGTGAAGTTGCTATACGTGTATTCGTGTAATTATATATCACCATGGATCGTTTGGTGACGTTGATTAATAATTAGGTTTTATTTATCGCAGCCAGCTGGGTTAACGAGACTCAGTGCAACATGACGAAAACCTGACGCTTCTTCAGCTGTGATAATCCGATTGATTTTATAAAATATTTAAGCATATGGCAACTTGGCAAGTTAACTGGTGGTTAGTAGCTCCTTTGGTGCGCAAACCAGAGGGAAACCAGCGGTAGCAAGGCAAGCAAGCAAGTCTCACACCATTCACTGTTCTCTCTACTGTACTGCCTGCGCGCAGTGCAGGACTGCGGGGCAGGCTGCAAATTTGCAATTGCTGCTCTGGCCTCGTACACACATGCCGGACGGACATGATCTGTTCTGTCTGTGTTCATGGCCGCCTCAAGCTCAATGCTTTTCCAATGGAAGTCACGTGGTTTGACATGTGTGTAAGAGGCCTCTGAGTCTGAAATGCCAGTGCGATGCGACCCCCGTCTCCAGTCCTCCTCCTGTCACAAGTGAATCGACTAGCGCAGCCCTCTTCATAATAAATACATACAGTACAACACAATAACATTACACAAATAACAGAATTGCTATTTTTATTATAATAACACTCTTTTAAAAAAAGAAAGAAAAAAGAACAAAATCGCGGAAAATCACCGAGCCCGAGGCTCGGCCCGGCCCGACTAATTAGCATAATTGTTTGGGCCCGGCCCGGCCCGAAAACGTCGGGTCGGGCCGGGCCTGGTCGGGTTCGGGCAGAGTTTGAGAACTTGTAGCCTACTTCATTTCAGTTCACTCCATTTAGGACTGAGGCCCATTCCAAAAACACCTTTAAATCCTGGCCTAAAAATTAAGTTTTCTGAAAAACGTCAAATATTTATGCAAACATTACAAAAGAATATATGTGGAAAACTCTTGAACATTGTAGAATAATTGTGAAACATTTTAACAACCCTCTGATCACAAACTGAACCCTGAGACAGACGATGTACAGATACTACTGTAGGGGGGGGCAACTGGCGGCCCGGGGGCCACATGCGGCCCCCACCTTCACTTGATGCGGCCCGCATGTTAATATCAGAATACTGATATAGTAGGCCTATATTGATTTCAGCTGTTTACAATTCCAAACCCGCTTTAATTACTTAATGACTAGAATTAAAATGTTATTGTCTTTTTGTGTCCAATGTAGTTATGTTAACAGTTCATAATATAACATATAATGACACTAGTGTCATTATATGTCATTATATAGATATGTTCTAGTCACGTTCTTAGCTTACGCATGTTTCGCGATAAATGCATTTTTACATATGTGATGTATTCCCATGCTTTTTGTTCTTGCTTATTGTAAATCGCTCTGGATTAAGAGCGTCTGCTAAATGCCTAAATTGTAAATTGTAAATTGTATAACTAAATGCATTTGAAATTCAATACAGGTTACTTTTCAGGATTCCAATTCAAAAATAGCAAAAAAAAAATCAGGTTTTCCATTCAAATATAGCAAAAATAGCTGATCTACAAGCTCAAAACGCGAAGCATTGCGACGCGTTTTGAGCTTGTAGATCGGCTATTTTTGCTACGACAGTAATATGTACTGTGGCCCCTCTGGAGTGAGGGTGTAAATATATTGGCCCTCTCCATCGTTAAAGGTGCCCACCCCTGTTACTACTGTATCAAGTATGTAACTATAATTCATGGCTAATGTATAATCCAGGATGAACAACATTAGGATATTGAAAATCACACCCGTGTGAAGTGAGGGGTGCTCTTACCATCGTACATCATCTCTTTCCGGCCAATCAGAATTTGCGTCCTCACCTTCGTCTTCAATGTTTGTGTTTACACAAACGCTCAAAACTGACATTCATTGTCAATGGGATTTAATGTTTATGTTAGGACAAAGTTTGTGTTTACTCACACCACATATCTCTCATTGTCTGTCTGTCTGTCTGTCTGTCTGTCTGTCTGTCTGTCTGTCTGTCTCTCTCTCTCTCCCACAGTGGTGTATTTCCTCATCTGTTGTGGTCCTGTTCAACCAGAAGGTGAGACAACTTCATTGCATTGCATTATGGGTAGTGTAGTTGGGTAGTGCTATGTAGGGTTGATACAAGACCAGGTGATCTCTCTGATTGCAGAGAAAGAAACTGTTGGGGGTGGGAGTGCTGGCAGTAAGGGTGAAATCCATTTGACCGTCGGACTTACCGACCGCCACGTCGGACGACCGACTGACCGGGCGGTCGGGTGAAATGGATTTCGCCCTGCGGGCCGCATTAGGTGAATGTGGGGGCCACATGTGGGGGCCCAGTGTGGAGGGATGGTATGACAGACTGACTGGTATAAACAGCGCCCCCAGTGTAGAGGGATGGTATGACAGACTGACTGGTATAAACAGCGCCCCCAGTGTAGAGGGATGGTATGACAGACTGGTATAAACAGCGCCCCCAGTGGGGAGGGATGGTATGACAGACTGACTGGTATAAACAGCGTCCCCAGTGGGGAGGGATGGTATGACAGACTGACTGGTATAAACAGCGCCCCCAGTGTAGAGGGATGGTATGACAGACTGACTGGTATAAACAACGCCCCCAGTGTAGAGGGATGGTATGACAGACTGGTATAAACAGTGCCCCCAGTAGGGAGGGATTGTATGACAGACTGGTATAAACAGCGCCCCCAGTGGGGAGGGATGGTATGACTGACTGGTATAAACAGCGCCCCCAGTGAGGAGGGATGGTATGACAGACTGACTGGTATAAACAGTGCCCCCAGTGTAGAGGGATGGTATGACAGACTGGTATAAACAGTGCCCCCAGTGGGGAGGGATGGTATGACAGAGAGACTGGTATAAACAGCGTCCCCAGTGGGGAGGGATGGTATGACAGACTGACTGGTATAAACAGCGCCCCCAGTGTAGAGGGATGGTATAAACAGTGCCCCCAGTGTAGAGGGATGGTATAAACAGCACCCCCAGTGTAGAGGGATGGTATAAACAGTGCCCCCAGTGTAGAGGGATGGTATAAACAGCGTCCCCTAGAATTTACAATTTACAATTTACAATTTACAATTTAGGCATTTAGCAGACGCTCTTAATCCAGAGCGATTTACATTAAAGGAGCATTCAGTGATTTGGGTGATTTGGAGAAAAAAAACGGTCCACCCGGTAACAAGTTGTGCACATGCACGCGCTCTACAGTGGGGGAAGTACAACAGACCAACAGCACGTGCACCAATGCCCGCCCCACTCGATCATGATTGGAGGAAGGCCCCTCTCATCCTAATTGGATGAAGGCTTTGCCACCCAAAGCCCAAACCGAAACTAGGGTTTTTTTTACCCCAGGGGCTCACTGGGGACAGGGAGGAACTCCTTATATGGTCAGCACACTTTATAGTAGGGAGGATTATCCAAAAAATAAGAAAAAATAAGTGATATTTGAATTAAGTGAAATCACTGAATATACCTTTAATCAAGAACAAAAAGCATGGGAATACATCACATATGTAAAATGCATTTATCGCGAAACATGCGTAAGCTAAGAACGTAACTAGAACATATCTATATAATGACACTATACATATAAACTATACATATATGCTATACTATGCTGTACATATATACTATGAAGTGCTATGACTACATACAATGCACTTATTGTGCTGTCTACATGACATGCTATAACTATAAGTCTGTTTCAAATGCTATATAAGTCTAAGAAGTGCTGTCTAAGGGGATAGGGTAAGTGCTATGGGCCATGATGGAGTCTGAAAAGGTGGGTTTTCAGACTACGGCGGAAGATCGGGAGTGATGCTGCAGTTCTGATTGCAACGGGAAGTGCATTCCACAGTTTTGGGGCCAGAAGGGAGAAGCGTTTGGGACGTGTGGAGCGTTGTCCCGGCGTTTTTAGTGAGGGTACTTCCAGCTTTCCTGCGTTGGCTGATCTGAGTGCGCGGGAGGGTTTGTAGGGTTCAATCATGCTGGCAAGATATGGGGGAGCCATACCTTTGGTTTCTTTAAATGCCAGCATCAGAGTTTTGTATTCTGTGCGGGCAGCGACCGGGAGCCAGTTGGAGAGGCTTCAGTGCACATGCCGGTAGGCCAGTAAGGAGAGAGTTACAATAGTCAAGTTTTGACAGGACTGTTGTCTGGATTAGGAGCTGGGATGATTCCTGGGTGAGGAACGGTCTAATTCGGCGTATGTTATAGAGTGTGAACCTACAGGATCGAGTGACAGCTGTGATGTGAGTTTTGAACGAGAGCTGGCTGTCCAGGACAACACCAAGGTTCCTGGCTGTTGGGACAGACGTTACCAGGGCGTTGTCTACGGAAATAGTTAGCTCCCGCATAGGGCAGGACTTAGCTGGGAAGAAGAGAAGCTCAGTCTTGTCTGGGTTCAGCTTGAGGTGGTTGGAGGACATCCACTGTGAGATGTCAGCCAGGCAAGCAGTGATGCGCTCTTCCACCTGGGTGGCAGAGGGGGGGAAGGATAGAAACAGTTGTGTGTCATCGGCATAACAGTGATAGGATATATTGTGAGCAGAGATGATAGTGCCAAGGGATTTAGTGTACAGTGAGAAAAGGAGGGGACCAAGTACAGATCCCTGTGGGACCCCAGTTTGGAGGGTTCGGGGGGATGATAACAGACCTTTCCAGGAGACCTGGTAGGTCCGGTCGGTGAGGTAAGAGGACTTTAGTGCCGTCCCGCCGATGCCTAGATCCGCTAGGGTGTCTAGGAGCAGCTGGTGGTTCACTGTGTCAAATGCTGCTGATAGGTCTAGGATAATCAGGACTGCAGAGTGGGAAGCAGCCTGGGCAGCATGTAGTACTTCTGTGACTGCCAGCAGGGCAGTTTCTGTGGAGTGGGCCTTTTTGAATCCGGACTGGTTGGGATCCAGCAGGTTGTTATGTGAGAGATGGAGAGAGAGCTGGTTGGAGACAACACGTTCAATGCTTTTTGACAGAAATGAAAGGAGTGATACCGGTCTGTAGTTCTTATCAAGGGTTGGTTTCTTGAGGAGTGGTGTTACTCTGGCTGACTTGAGGGCAGATGGGACGCAGCCTGAGGTTACTGAGGTGTTGATGATGGAGGTGATGAAGGGGAGCAGATCAGGTGCGATGGTCTGGAAGATTGATCAGGGAATCTAGTTCTTCCAGGAAGTTCCCAAGGGTTCCTGGGGGGCGATAGAGCACAATGAGGGTTAGGGGGACTGGTTGTGATATTGAGATAGCATGAAATTCAAATGTGGACAGAGAAAGGTGAGAGATTTAAGACACGGAAATTCCATTTGGGGGACATTAGTAGTCCTGTACCACCCCCTGCACCTGTTGGGCGAGGGGTGTGGGTGAACTTGTGAGAAACAGAGAGGGCGGCCGGGGTTGCAGTGTTATCTGTGGTAATCCAGGTTTCAGTCAGAGCAAGGAAATGCAGAGACTTGAGGGAGGCGTGGCCTGAAATGAATTCAGGCATTTTCTTTTTGGTAGCTGCGTGGCAGTTCCAGAGGCCTCCCTCCACCACCATGTGGTGACTGGGTGAACGAGCTGGATAGATGAGATTTGAGGGATTTCTGAGACGGGAGAAGTGGTGACTAGGACGGCATGAGGAGGCCAGTATGGGGATAGTGGGAAAACACATTGTACACAGATACAAATAGGTAATATATATATATATATATGGTGGTAGTAATAATAATATTAGGGATGGTATAAACAGCGCCCCCAGTGGGGAGGGATGGTATAAACAGCACCCCCAGTGTAGAGGGATGGTATAAACAGCGCCCCCAGTGTAGAGGGATGGTATAAACAGCGTCCCCAGTGGGGAGGGATGGTATAAACAGCGCCCCCAGTGGGGAGGGATGGTATAAACAGCGTCCCCAGTGTAGAGGGATGGTATAAACAGCACCCCCAGTGTAGAGGGATGGTATGACAGACTGACTGGTATAAACAGCGTCCCCAGTGGGGAGGGATGGTATGAGAGACTGACTGGTATAAACAGCGTCCCCAGTGTAGAGGGATGGTATGACAGACTGACTGGTATAAACAGCGTCCCCAGTGGGGAGGGATGGTATGACAGACTGACTGGTATAAACAGCGTCCCCAGTGGGGAGGGATGGTATAAACAGCGCCCCCAGTGTAGAGGGATGGTATAAACAGCACCCCCAGTGTAGAGGGATGGTATAAACAGCACCCCCAGTGTAGAGGGATGGTATAAACAGCGTCCCCAGTGGGGAGGGATGGTATAAACAGCGCCCCCAGTGTAGAGGGATGGTATAAACAGCGCCCCCAGTGTAGAGGGATGGTATAAACATCCCTCAACTGTAGGCTGGGGGCCACATGTGGCCCCCAGGCCGCCAGTTGATATTAACCTGCGGGCTGCATTAAGTGAAGGTGGGGGCCACATGTGGCCCTCAGGCCGCCAGTATCCCATGTATGGGATACATTAAAAAAAAAAAAAAAAATCTTCTCCCTGTGATGTGGCCCCCTCAGTGGATGTGGCCCTAAGCGACCGCTTATACCGCTTATGCCTAGAACCGGCCCTGAGGCCAAGGAAGAGATGCAATCATATATTATCCTAATGGGCCTGGTGGTGGCGCTGTAACGTCCTAATGGGCCTGGTGGTGGCGCTGTAACGTCCTAATGGGCCTGGTGGTGGCGCTGTAACAGGCACTTATACTGTCCTAATGGGCCTGGTGGTGGTGCTGTAACGTCCTAATGGGCCTGGTGGTGGCGCTGTAACAGGCACTTATACTGTCCTAATGGGCCTGGTGGTGGTGCTGTAACGTCCTAATGGGCCTGGTGGTGGCGCTGTAACAGGCACTTATACTGTCCTAATGGGCCTGGTGGTGGCGCTGTAACGTCCTAATGGGCCTGGTGGTGGCGCTGTAACGTCCTAATGGGCCTGGTGGTGGCGCTGTAACGTCCTAATGGGCCTGGTGGTGGCGCTGTAACGTCCTAATGGGCCTGGTGGTGGCGCTGTAACGTCCTAATGGGCCTGGTGGTGGCGCTGTAACGTCCTAATGGGCCTGGTGGGCCTACACACTCCCATACATCTGATGAACTGATTGAATCTGCTGTATCTCCCCCTCATTCCTGTACCCCCCCCCCCCCCCCCCCCCAGTGTCCATCAGAGTGCGTCCTGACACATGTCAGTTCTTCCAGTATGAACCCATCTCACTGAGCTGTGAGGACCAGATGGACTCTGTAGAGCGCTGGACTGTGACCAGACGAGGAGGCCAAACGAAGAATGGAACCTGTGGCACTGACTTTGGAGAAGTCAAAGGTGTGTACAAGACATTATTATACTTATAACTCTTTAAGAACACAGACATATATAAAGTGCACTGTTTCAAAGTGCATGTGTACTGTGACTCATTTAAAATGTAGCCAACTATGCCACCCTTTGATTAAACAGAGTAAAGGGAACTCTGACACTTGTCATTCCAGGTCAACACAGGTTTGAGATTAAAACCAGGTAAAAGAGAATAAAATAGCTTAAAACTCAGGGAAGGACTGAGTAAATACTGAAACAGGATGTTGGGGGGTTACAAAAGGGCAAGAACTTTATTGGGCTAATACAGAGGGCACTCTAAAATGGCCATAGAAAAATACAGTTATATTAAAATCACCCTAAACCTAAAATCCCTATCCAATCCTAACTAACTAAACTAAATTCTAAAAATAAACACTTAACCAAAATAAACAAAACAACTTTAAAATACCAGTTCTCACAATGTGCAAATCTGCAATACTGTGCAAATCTGGGGACAGTCAAAGGTTCAATCAGTTGGTCCGTTCTTTCTATATTTCTGGTCACTGAAACACATACAAAGCCTGGGCACAGTTCATCCGTTTCTCAATGTCGTACTCTAATATTGATGGAGTATACAGGTCGGTCTACACGTTGGCAATACTACTTATCAGGATACTTACCCAGGTATAACACCTGGGCCCGTTTATCATCGGCATGTAGTATTGCAACCGCTGCTGTCCTCTCTCCATTTCGTCTCATCTCTGGGCAGCCCCCCCCCCCCCCCCCCACGGCAAGGGCGCACCTCTGGGGGTCGTTACAGCGTCGAGGACCTGGCTACCACTGGCCCCCCCATGGGGGTCGTGGTCGTGGCGCTTATAGCGTCGAGGACCTGGCTACCCCTGGCCCCCCCATGCGGGTCGTGGTCGTGGCGCTTACAGCCCTTCTGGCATCGACAACATGGCTACCACTGGCCCCCGGCTGCGTCCTGGCCCCCGGCTGCTTCCTGGCCCCCAGCCGTGGTTAGCTGCCCCTTGTTCTCCACAGAACCTTCTCTCCCTTCTCCACGTCTGAAAACTGTCCTCCTGTCCAAACACACTGGTCCTCATTCACAACGGCGTTTACGCTCATAAAGTGACGTTACGTGAGCGGAGCGTGAGCGGACAGGCATTTACGTGGATTCCCACATTACGTGGGAATTCATGAACTTGAACGTGAACATGACGGTGACGTTGGTTTGTCGGAAACTCCGTAAAAAGCTGCGCCACCTCTCATGGTCGTGTACGGCTTGCGTAGATGTATTAAGAAGGCTTTAGTCTTCATGCTGAATCAATTAAAAGTCCCCAAACCTCAGATAAAATATGTAGGTATCCCAACATTGGTCAGCACATAAAAAAATGATAGCCTATATAAAAGCCAAGTAGGCTATCACTTGTATGCCTATATGCATGTATTCTAGAGGGAAGTTAGCCTAGAGTCCCATACAGAAACTGCTCCCGAGACACCTTTTTATTTATTTATTAGGATATTTCTAGCATGCGCGATTGCGCAGCTCACTCGACAGCTTTCTACTCGCAGTGCAACGCGTTGTGAGCTTGTAGATCGGCTCTCGCGGACTCGCGCTGCATGTTAAAAAACAAACTCACAATTATAATAAGAACATACACTTATCTGCATTCTGCACTGTACGAATCCAACGTTGTTTAGTGTAGTAATGCCTGCAGTAGGCCTATTGAAAGTGTTTTGTTATAGCTCCTTTGAGTCAGTTGACTGTCGGTGTGTGTGTGTGTGTGTGTGTGTGTGGGGGGGGGGGGGGGGGGGGGGGGGGGCAGACAGCAGCATGCTGCCAAGCTGAACCAAGTCCAATCTGGGTGAAATTCACATTGGAAAATTAATATAATGGCGCAGTGAGCCCGGCCCTGCCCTGGGCCTGTTGGTCAGGGACAGACAGAACATGGCCCGGCCCGGCCCGAATTGGCTCTAATGCATTCTATCGTTCACACTTCACAGATATGCCGGTCTGACAGACAGACAAGAAAGGCTGTTGATGATGATTATTATTACCACTGTAACTCGCTGATCAGCATGTTGACAGAGACTCAGCCAATTCAAGTTTCACGTAGGCCTAAATGCCTTTGCTGCAAGCACCTATCTGCCTCCATTTGCGTCGTGGTATTAATTTATAATAATGTATATTGATCACATGCGGACACCACACAGAATAGCCAACTCTTACCTGCAGCTGAGGAAACATACAACGTAGATGAAATATAGCCTTTAGTCCAAAAACGAATTAATCCCACAAGAAAAAAAAGAAAGAAAATATGTCCTGTGTCCATGCATATTTGCTTTCCAAATCCGACAGTGCAGGGCAGGGAATCAATCACCGCAGTAGACTAATCAATAATAGGGCCTTTTATCATTGCCGAGTTTTAATATAGCATTTGGTCGTGTGGTGATTGGTGAACAGTACAAATTAACTTCTTTCTCATTATGTGAAAGTAACTGTAACATCAGTTAACTTATTAACGTTCTGACATTTAATTTTTGCTTGAAGATCTGTCCGTGCAGAGACCCGCCTGTCAAAATTAACTGCTCTACAAGCTCATCGCGGCTGTTGTATATAATTTAAAGCTCTGTGTAGGCTATGATGACGTATTTCGATATTTCCTGTTGCCTTATATGGTCGTGGATGTTCCATCAAACCAGGCGACACCAGGCGAATCGCTTGGAAAAAATGCGGAAATGATACACTCGCCGATCCGCACAAATGAAGTGATTACACCTGGTTCCCTGAATAACACGGGACTTAACCGTAGCGTGATCGGACGGATTTTCCGCTATCTATACGCATGGCCTTTACGCTTCCGTTACACTCTGGCGTATTTCTCCTTTGTGAATGAGGACCACTGTCTCTGCTATATAGAGCGTCGCAGTCCCGCCCCCTACCATGGACCAGGAAATGCATTTTTCCCATAGACATTTCATAAAGTATTTATTTAAAGACGGTTACGCCACGGACAAAGCCAACTCGAGTCGTGACAACTCATGACAACACAAACAATATTTTGGACCAAACAAATAATTACAAAGAAGAAAAACAACAAAAAAAGTGTTGTAACCTGCCTTTTTTTTCTTCTTTCTAATTATTTTTGTCACGACTCAAGTTGTCTTTTTGTCCGCGGCGTAAACGTCTTTAAATAAATACTTTCTGAAATGTCTATGAGGAAAATGAACGGAGAATCATTTCCTGGTCCATGGTAAGGGGTGGGACTGCGACGCTCTATAGGGCTACTGATTGGTGGGCCACACCCAACCCAGGTGCAGGTCATTAGCTCAGTCTAGGTTGTGCCAGTTTTACAAAATCATGCAACACTCAAACACAAATAAGCAAAACAATAAAGTAAAATCACTTAATAATAATCTCATAATAATCTCACTCTACAACATGCAAAATTATAAAACACAGCAAATCATGGAAATCACATAAACCAAAATCTAGATTTCTACCGGCTCACATATGCACAGTATGTGCGTGCGTGCGTGCGTGCGTGCGTGCGTGCGTGCGTGCGTGCGTGCGTGCGTGCGATGGATACTTTCAAGTAAATTCCCTCTTACCTTTCATTGTGTTTCTGTTTAGGAGAGTCCTGTACTGTGACCCCCCACACCTGGGACAGCGGACGTTACTTCTGTGAGTCCACATCAGGAGAACACAGCCGCTCCGTCAGCCTGACCATCTCTGGTACAACCATTAGCATTACTATTTATATATAATTACTACTATATAGTCAATCAATATGTTGTAGTGGCTACAGACATGGTTCATATTCTATCATTCTATCAGACATGGTTCATATTCTATCATTCTATCAGACATGGTTCATATTCTATCATTCTATCAGACATGGTTCATATTCTATCATTCTATCAGACATGGTTCATATTCTATCATTCTATCAGACATGGTTCATATTCTATCATTCTATCAGACATGGTTCATATTCTATCATTCTATCAGACATGGTTCATATTCTATCATTCTATCAGACATGGTTCATATTCTATCATTCTATCAGACATGGTTCATATTCTATCATTCTATCAGACATGGTTCATATTCTATCATTCTATCAGACATGGTTCATATTCTATCATTCTATCAGACATGGTTCATATTCTATCATTCTATCAGACATGGTTCATATTCTATCATTCTATCAGACATGGTTCATATTCTATCATTCCATACCACAGATTTGGGTACACTGAGCGCACTGTGCAATGCAAACTAATAGGCGCTCCGGTGAGGTATTTAATAGGCGCTCCGGTGAGGTATTTAATAGGCGCTCCGGTGAGGTATTTAATAGGCGCTCCGGTGAGGTATTTAATAGGCGCTCCGGTGAGGTATTTAATAGGCGCTCCGGTGAGGTATTTAATAGGCGCTCCGGTGAGGTATTTAATAGGCGCTCCGGTGAGGTATTTAATAGGCGCTCCGGTGAGGTATTTAATAGGCGCTCCGGTGAGGTATTTAATAGGCGCTCCGGTGCGGTATTTAATAGGCGCTCCGGTGCGGTATTTAATAGGCGCTCCGGTGCGGTATTTAATAGGCGCTCCGGTGAGGTATTTAATAGGCGCTCCGGTGAGGTATTTAATAGGCGCTCCGGTGAGGTATTTAATAGGCGCTCCGGTGCGGTATTTAATAGGCGCTCCGGTGCGGTATTTAATAGGCGCTCCGGTGCGGTATTTAATAGGCGCTCCGGTGAGGTATTTAATAGGCGCTCCGGTGAGGTATTTAATAGGCGCTCCGGTGAGGTATTTAATAGGCGCTCCGGTGCGGTATTTAATAGGCGCTCCGGTGCGGTATTTAATAGGCGCTCCGGTGCGGTATTTAATAGGCGCTCCGGTGAGGTATTTAATAGGCGCTCCGGTGAGGTATTTAATAGGCGCTCCGGTGCGGTATTTAATAGGCGCTCCGGTGAGGTATTTAATAGGCGCTCCGGTGAGGTATTTAATAGGCGCTCCGGTGAGGTATTTAATAGGCGCTCCGGTGCGGTATTTCCGAACGCGTCCAATATAAGAATACATTGAGCTGTATTAATTTGGGTTAAGTGATGATAATAGACAATGTATAAAGTCACCATTCCAACATTGATGAGATGTTCATAACTCAATCTTCTAGATGGAGATGTGATCCTACAGAGTCCTGTACTTCCTGTGCCAGAGGGAAGTGATGTCACGTTCCGCTGCCTCTACAAAGACCAGACAACAGGTCAATCATCCTCTGACCGTCCGGCTGTCTTCTACCAAAACGGATTCCTCTTCAGGGCTGATTCTACAGGACAGATGACCTTCCACAGTGTTTCCAGGTCCGATGAAGGACTCTACAAGTGCTCCATCTCTGGCCTTGGAGAGTCACCAGAGAGCTGGATGGAGGTGACAGGTGAGATATAGTGAAGTAATAAACTGAACTACAAACATGTCCTCCTCAGAATGGATGGTGAGATATAGTGAAAGTAATGAACTGAACTACAAACATGTCCTCCTCAGATGGATGGTGAGTTATAAGCCAAATTCCAATACCCAAAATCTCGGCCACTCGCTCACTCCCACTCGATCACTCGGGGTCATTCCAGCTTGACCCGGAAATGGTTAACGTTCCGATTGTTAAAGTGCTCCATCGAGGAGGAGAGTGGAGTCGAGTGGAGGAGCCGAGTGGGCTCTCCGAGACCGCATAGAGCGAGTGTACATCAGGTGCAGGCTCGGTGGGGTATGTTGTCTCCTCGCTGCGGATTTCCGCATCACGTGTACATGTTTTTTTCCTTCTCCAGTGACATAAGTCCGCCTCCTCCACATGTGGCACAGAAAACACTGCTTGAAACCCGATACTATGCACCCCCCCCATCCACTAGCTGCCGGCCGCTGCGGCTGATGAGACGCTGTCGCTGACCCAACACACACATGCACGCACACACATTAAACTAAAAAGCTTTGCTGTTTGTTGAAGAGACACATTTTCGCTGAATTAATAGAGCTTCAGAATGATACAGTAGCCTATAGCCTATGTGAAAGTGAAAGGACCACAACAAGCCACTGGCTTTATTGCGTTGTGTGATATAAGCATAATAAAAGTAGGCTATATTGTGCGCACCTCAAAAGCTATAGTTAATTTCTCTCTGTGCATGCCTGAATGCACAGACTGCTATGAATGACGGTGACAAATATGTATTTATTTATATGTGGACTGAACTGAATATGTAAGTCAGAGAGACTACCTATAATTCCTGTTATAGTGTCCGTTATTTGCAAAGACTGTCGGAGGAGGGACTGTCCGAGGAGGGGGTGGGGTTATTTATATGAGCAAAAAGGAACGCGGGCTGCGGGCAGGTCAGGAATTCCCTTCACATTCACAATCATATAATATAAAAGTGTGCGCATCCTGGCGCTTATTCACTATTTCAGGAATAAACAGCCTTGTTGCACATGTTACCAATACATACACATTGGCCTCGGTTACATGCACAAAAATGAATTGTCTATTCTGTAGACTGTACGGCTCTGGGTTCAGAGTTCCAGTGATCCAGCTGTGTGACACTGTATTGTTCCACCACTTTTGCTTTGGCAATGTAAACGTATGTTTTCCCATGCCAATAAAGCCCTTTGAATTGAATTGAATTGATTCACGTCATAAGTGATCGCGGAATGTGCCGTCGCTTTGAAATGACAGCGGAGTACATTCCGATTCTAGAGGCAAATCCACTCCACCACTCTGTCCTCGCATCGAATCCTCTCCTCCTCCACTCCTCCTCGCTGGGGGCGGAGCCGAGGAGCGAGTGGAGGACGCGAGGGGAGTGAGCGAGGGGAGTGAGCGAGTGTGAAAGTTGCGGTATTGGAATTTGGCTCTAGTTGTTGTTGTTTATTGAATGGATCCCCATTAGCTGACGCCGGGGCGACAGCTAATCTTCCTGGGGTCCATATAAAATACATACAAAAAGTACATAAATACATAATTACAAATACATTCAACAAGATTAAATACATGAAAATACATAATTACAATTTATTCTATAAAATTAAATGCAACATAATAAGAATAACATTAAGGTCATGTGGTCAGCTGTAACAAGTGTTCCTTTAAAGCATATTTGAAAGATAATTGACTTTGTGTAATTGTGTTATATTAATGTGAGGTGGTAATATGTTCCAAAATGATATTGTGAAGTGAAGTGAACTACAAACATGTCCTCCTCAGAGCACAGGTCTGGAGGGCTGGTTGCCAGCCAGGTCGGGTTGCCTACCCATGGTTCACAACACTTTGAAGTTTGAATCCTGTCGTAGCTAATCGAAATGGAATGTGGAAAAAGCTGATTTGTATATCCATCTTGATCACATGACTACATAGATGATGTGTAGTGATTTGTTTAAGTTGTAGGAGAGTTGTAACTAACACCTAGCTGTAACTAACACCTAGCTGTAACTAACACCTAGCTGAAACACGTTGTGAGCTTGTAGATCGGCTATTTGAACTATTCAAAAATGTTTTTGAAAATAGTGGAAAAAAAAGGAAAAAAAGAGGCAAAGTAGTTTAGGAATAAGGGGTTTAGCATGGATGAAAATAGATCCCTTTAAGAGTTTAAAAGCCCCACTAGCTGCAGCGCTACATCAAATCTAGGCTAGGGACCAAATAAAATACCATCTGGTCCACATTGTCTGTCCTCAGATTCCAACAGTCTCACCCAATCTGAAGTCCTACTGTTCAAAATGTGAACGTGTAAATGTCAATATGAGAATTCATTGAAATGCGATTTAAATAAAATCAAATAATGTGTTGTGCTCACTGTGCGTTCAGATTCTCCCTCCTCTGTGCCTCCATTCGTCTACCCTCTGGTTCCCTCCTCTGTGTCTCCATTCGTCTACCCTCTGGTGGGGACTGGAGTCTGCATCCTACTGCTGGTCCTGGCTCTGTGTCTGTGGAGGAAATACACAGGTACACCGCACGCACGCACGCACGCACACACACGCACGCACGCACGCACGCACGCACACGCACGCACGCACGCACGTACGCAGGCACACGCACGCACGCACGCACGCACGCACGCACACGCACACGCACAACATTTATTTATGTCCACATAAGAGATACAGTACAAGGACACAAATAATATTTACAAGGTACCCATGTACCTGTCTAGATACTTCACTAAGATACCCATGTACCTGTCTAGATACTTCACTAAGATACCCATGTACCTGTCTAGATACTTCACTAAGATACCCATGTACCTGTCTAAATACTTCACTAAGATACCCATGTACCTGTCTAGATACTTCACTAAGATACCCATGTACCTGTCTAAATACTTCACTAAGATACCCATGTACCTGTTTAAATACTTCACTAAGATACCCATGTACCTGTCTAAATACTTCACTAAGATACCCATGTACCTGTCTAGATACTTCACTAAGATATACCCATGTACCTGTCTAAATACTTCACTAAGATACCCATGTACCTGTTTAAATACTTCACTAAGATACCCATGTACCTGTCTAAATACTTCACTAAGATACCCATGTACCTGTTTAAATACTTCACCAAGATACCCATGTACCTGTCTAAATACTTCACTAAGATACACATGTACCTGTCTAAATACTTCACTAAGATACCCATGTACCTGTCTAAATACTTCACTAAGATACCCATGTACCTGTCTAAATACTTCACTAAGATACCCATGTACCTGTCTAGATACTTCACTAAGATACCCATGTACCTGTCTAAATACTTCACTAAGATACCCATGTACCTGTCTAAATACTTCACTAAGATACCCATGTACCTGTCTAAATACTTCACTAAGATACCCATGTACCTGTCTAAATACTTCACTAAGATACCCATGTACCTGTCTAAATACTTCACTAAGATACCCATGTACCTGTCTAAATACTTCACTAAGATACCCATGTACCTGTCTAAATACTTCACTAAGATACCCATGTACCTGTCTAAATACTTCACTAAGATACCCATGTACCTGTCTAAATACTTCACTAAGATACCCATGTACCTGTCTAAATACTTCACTAAGATACCCATGTACCTGTCTAAATACTTCACTAAGATACCCATGTACCTGTCTAAATACTTCACTGAGATACCCATGTACCTGTCTAAATACTTCACACTCATGTACCTGTCTAAATACTTCACTAAGATACCCATGTACCTGTCTAAATACTTCACTAAGATACCCATGTACCTGTCTAAATACTTCACTAAGATACCCATGTACCTGTCTAGATACTTCACTAAGATACCCATGTACCTGTCTAGATACTTCACTAAGATACCCATGTACCTGTCTAAATACTTCACTAAGATACCCATGTACCTGTCTAAATACTTCACTAAGATACCCATGTACCTGTCTAAATACTTCACTAAGATACCCATGTACCTGTCTAAATACTTCACTAAGATACCCATGTACCTGTCTAAATACTTCACTAAGATACCCATGTACCTGTCTAAATACTTCACTAAGATACCCATGTACCTGTCTAAATACTTCACTAAGATACCCATGTACCTGTCTAAATACTTCACTAAGATACCCATGTACCTGTCTAAATACTTCACTAAGATACCCATGTACCTGTCTAAATACTTCACTAAGATACCCATGTACCTGTCTAAATACTTCACTAAGATACCCATGTACCTGTCTAAATACTTCACTAAGATACCCATGTACCTGTCTAGATACTTCACTAAGATACCCATGTACCTGTCTAAATACTTCACTAAGATACCCATGTACCTGTCTAAATACTTCACTAAGATACCCATGTACCTGTCTAAATACTTCACTAAGATACCCATGTACCTGTCTAAATACTTCACTAAGATACCCATGTACCTGTCTAAATACTTCACTAAGATACCCATGTACCTGTCTAAATACTTCACTAAGATACCCATGTACCTGTCTAAATACTTCACTAAGATACCCATGTACCTGTCTAAATACTTCACTAAGATACCCATGTACCTGTCTAAATACTTCACTAAGATACCCATGTACCTGTCTAAATACTTCACCAAGATACCCATGTACCTGTCTAAATACTTCACTAAGATACCCATGTACCTGTCTAAATACTTCACTAAGATACCCATGTACCTGTCTAAATACTTCACTAAGATACCCATGTACCTGTCTAAATACTTCACTAAGATACCCATGTACCTGTCTAAATACTTCACTAAGATACCCATGTACCTGTCTAAA
>NW_027637965.1:21500-43366 GCF_951216825.1 Electrona antarctica | reverse complement strand
GGGGGAGGAGGAGGAGGAGGAGGAGGAGGGGAGGAGGAGGAGGGGGAGGAGGAGGAGGAGGGGGAGGAGGAGGAGGAGGAGGAGGAGGAGGAGGAGGGGGAGGAGGGGGAAAAACCTTGTTCCAATGAAGAGAGCGTGAGGCTTGTCAGGGCAGAAAGTGGGAATGGAGGGATTTATGGGGCCGATGAGTGGACGGCCAGAACAGCTCTGGAGATGAATCGAAAAATAAGAGATTATATTAAAGACAGCCCACATGGTAGACTATTAAATGGGTTGTGCATGTGTTTTTGTGGTGTTGTGCGCGTGCGTTGTGTGTGTGTGCGTGCGTGTGTGTGTGTGTGTGTGTGTGTGTGTGCATTGTGTGTGTGTGCGTGTGTGTGTGTGGTGTGTGTGTGTGTGTGTGTGTGTGTGTGTGTGTGTGTGTGTGTGCGTGCGTGCGTGTGTGCATTTGTGCGTCCGTACTCCAGTTTAATCTTGTGCAATTACCAAGTTGAGCCAACTTTCCAATTATTATTTCATTTGGCGGACTCAAATAATGCAAACACAGGTGTGTGTGTGTATGTGTGTATGTGTGTATGTGTGTGTGTGTGTGTGTGTGTGTGTGTGTGTGTGTCTCACTCCCAGCGATGCTGCACAGCTCCCGTCCAGCCATTCTTAAACAACACAGTAGTTTGACCTGCGGCGTGCTTCTAACCATTTGTTTCCCCCGAACATTAACCCATTTTGACCGGAGATCAGATTCTAAAAAATGTCTTCTAAATCCTGACAGTCTTCTGAAAAATATATGTTTCTATGTCAGTCGTTCTTCGATTTAAAAAAAATAGCAGACCTACAAGCTTGTAGCGCGGCACTCGGTGCCACGCTATGAGCTTGTAGATCTGCTATTTTTCAATAGCTAAAGCATAACAAAAGGGGTTCCCGCACAAAATGCGTTAAGGTCACACACTTCATGGCATTGCACTGGGCTTGTCTGCTAAGATTAAATGTCAACTTTAGGCACCGTATAAACACCATGCAGAGAAGAGAGAGAGGAGAGAGAGAGAGAGAGAGAGAGAGAGAGAGAGAGAGAGAGAGAGAGGGAACACCAAACAAGAGAACGCAGGAAAACAAATCATTGCGCCCCCAAAACAGCTAATGATGGTGTGGCACTTGGCTGTGTTCATTAACTCACTTAGACCTGAGGACGATTCTACAAAAAATGCCTTCTAAATCCTGACAGTTTTCTGAAAAACCTCATGTTTCTATGTCAGTTGTTCTCAAACATTTTCATGTCAAGGACCCCCAAAAATATATGTATTTGGCCGCCGACCCCCCATCTGAAAACATGTTGTTCCAGGGACCCCCCCAGAAGCAAAGATTTTAGTTTTAGTTCGCTCTGAAAGAATATATATTCAAACATTTTGGGCCACATTTTCACGATTTCTCAAAAATAGCAGACCTACAAAGCTCGTAGCGCGGCACTCGGTGCCGCGCTACGAGCTTGTAGATCTGCTATTTTCCAATAGCTAAAGCATAACATAATGCTTAAAAACAACCAAAAGGTGGTTCCCGTTTTGAATGGATTAAGTCAAATGGATGAGGGGGGCCAGGGAGCTGTGTATGCAGATTTGGCCCTGCTGGCTGACTAATGCCGCCCGAGGCATTAGACTGGGATATACCACACGCACGCAGCAACAGAGGGGTGTTCCCTCTGCTTTTATTACGCACTTCTAATAGCACCGTAAACCGGTATATCCCCGCGGCTATACTCTCTCTGTATGCATTTTTATCCAATTCCACATCAAAAAAGGGGAATTGCCCGGGTGGAAGCTGTTCTACGATATGCTCGTAAAAAGATGGGTGTTACTGTTGACATAATATTAATAGAATTGGAGGAATACACACTTGGTGTGGTATAAGGACACTGCGTCCTCCTGGATGCTCTTGCGCCGAGTTATATATTCTCCTATTTACACCGACTGGTAGCTGTTTGTAAGAATGTAGGCCACATGAGGTATAGCTCCCCCAGAAAGCAATTGATGCTGCGTTAAAGTTGCATTTTATATGATACGAATATTTAGAGTTTGTCCTGGCAAAAAACTCCAGTGACTGAAACTGACATTATGTTATACTTTAGCTATTGAAAAAAGTATTTTTTCAGATGGGGGTCGGCGGCCAATTATATATAATCTTGGGGGTATTTACTATACATCCATCCCTGATGATGTCACGTGATGTCACAATGACCTGGGCACCATATATGGGGGCTGATGTCACGATGACCTGGGGGCTTGCCTGGGTGGTGAGTGACGGGGATTTGAGTCAGGTGTCGTGAGTGACAGAGTGACGGGAGTGTGGGTTAGGTGTCAAAAACGCAAAGGTTTCATATAGTTAACTGCGACCGCAATAAAACAAGCAATAATACTAATACATATAATAATGAATCCCTGAGCAAGACAGAGGAATAAACCTGTTAGTCGTACTGACACTAATTGATCCACAAACAGCCCAATGAAACCAAACGACAGAACTGGTTGCGTATTCCGCCTGGCCCCCAGAACACTGCAATCTCTTTTCTCCGTCTGTGTGTGACTGTGTCCACACACACACACACACACACACACACACACACACACACACACACACACACACACACACACACACACACACACACACACACACACACACACACACACACACACACACACACACACACACACACGCACACACACACACACACACACACACACACACACATACGCGCGTGCGCACACACATGCGCACACACACACACACCAACATGACAAGCGGGGTAATGGAACGCCATATGGACCAGGCTTTTGAGCACGATGCACTGTGACAGCTCTAGGCTCATAATAACGAGCACACATAGACACACACACGCACACACACACATGTGCGTGCGTACACACACACACAGACACACACACACACACACACACACACACACACACACACACACACACACACACACACACACACACACACACACGCACGCACACAAACACAAACACAAACACAAACAAACACAAACACAAACACAAACACACACATACGCACACGCACACGCAACAAGTCTAATTTTAACATTCTCTTTACCCCCCCCCCCCCCCCCTCTCTCTCTCTCTCTGTTTTCTCTCTATACTGAGAAAAAAAGAAAGAAAACAGACTAATGTGATTACACTGGCATCAAAACAATTTGGGCTTTAATTACACAACAAGGCACATCAAGACAAGAGCCATGAGGGGGGGTTCTGGAGCCATGAGAGGCTCTGGAAGGGAACGACTGGCACATCAAGGCAAGAGCCATGAGAGGCAGTTCACAAGGCACATCAAGGCAAGAGCCATGAGAGGCAGTTCTGGAAGGGAACGACTGGCATGACCAATGAAACAGAGCCATGAGAGGCATTCTGGAAGGGAACGACTGGCATGACCAATGAAACAGAGCCATGAGAGGCATTCTGGAAGGGAACGACTGGCATGACCAATGAAACAAGAGCCATGAGAGGCAGTTCTGGAAGGGAACGACTGGCATGACCAATGAAACAGAGCCATGAGAGGCAGTTCTGGAAGGGAACGACTGGCATGACCAATGAAACAGAGCCATGAGAGGCAGTTCTGGAAGGGAACGACTGGCATGACCAAGAGCCATGAGAGGCAGTTCTGGAAGGGAACGACTGGCAAGAGCCATGAGAGGCAGTTCTGGAAGGGAACGACTGGCAAGAGCCATGAGAGGCAGTTCTGGAAGGGAACGACTGGCAAGAGCCATGAGAGGCAGTTCTGGAAGGGAACGACTGGCAAGACCAATGAAACAGTGACAGGCAGAGAGGGAGGGAGACACGACGAGACAGACAGACAGACAGAGAGAGGGGGGAGACACGACAAGACAGACAGACAGGCAGAGAGGGGGGGGGGGGAGACACGACAAGACAGACAGACAGAGAGACAGAGAGACAGACAGACAGACAGACAGACAGAGAGAGGGGGGAGACACGACAAGACAGACAGACAGAGAGACAGAGAGACAGACAGACAGACAGACAGACAGAGAGAGGGGGGAGACACGACAAGACAGACAGACAGAGAGACAGAGAGACAGACAGACAGACAGACAGACAGAGAGGGGGGGGACACGACGAGACAGACAGACAGACAGAGAGAGGGGGAGACACGACAAGACAGACAGACAGACAGAGAGGGAGGGGAGACACGACAAGACAGACAGACAGGCAGAGAGGGAGGGGAGACACGACGAGACAGAGAGACAGACAGAGAGGGGGGAGACACGACAAGACAGACAGACAGAGAGAGAGGGAGACAGACAGACAGAGAGGAGGGGGAGACACGGCAAGACAGACAGACAGACAGAGAGAGGGGGGGAGACACGACAAGACAGACAGACAGAGAGAGGGGGGAGACACGACAAGACAGACAGACAGACAGACAGAGAGAGGGGGGAGACACGACAAGACAGACAGACAGACAGACAGAGAGAGGGGGGAGACACGACAAGACAGAAAGAGAGACAGAGAGACAGACAGAGAGGGGGGGGGGACACGACAAGACAGAAAGAGAGACAGAGAGACAGACAGAGAGGGGGGGAGACACGACAAGACAGACAGACAGACAGACAGACAGACAGACAGACAGACAGACAGACAGACAGACAGACAGACAGACAGACAGACAGACAGACAGACAGACAGAGACGTAAGCATAGGCAGGAAGACAAGGAGAAAGAGAAAAAGAATGAGCTATAAAATAATCACAGAGAGAGAGAGAGAGAGAGAGAGAGAGAGACAGGGAGCCTGAGAGAGAAAGAGATGGAGGGGGAAAGAGGTGCAGAGAGAAAGGGCGACAGAGGGAGATTCCGTTTAATTAGATCACTGCGAATGCTTCCGTTTTAATAGCAATCTATGCGTGACAGATGAGACTCTGTGGGTCCGTGGGTTGTATCCAAGTGGCCGAGGCTGAGCGCTTTATCCCCGCGTCTGTGTGCCTCCTCCCACCGGTGCTGAATATCAACACGACTGCCTGCTGATTACCAGCGCTGTATTAGGATGTAAGTGGAGCTCTCGCTGGAGACATAAACAAATGTATATTTGATTACGCCCCGGCTTACCTGCAGGCTGCAACGATCAAGCAGGGGCTTGTAATCATTTCCCGCTTTAACCCATTTTAGGCGGGAACCCCTTTTGGTGTTTTAAATTTAGCTATTGAAAAATAGCAGATCTACAAGCTCATAGCGCGCCACCGAGTGGCGCGCTACGAGCTTGTAGGTCTGCTATTTTTTTTTAAATCATCAAAATGTGGCGCAAATCTTTGAATATATATTCTTTCAGAGCGAACGTTTTTAACTCAAATCTTTGCTTCTGGGGAGGTCCCTGGAACAACATATTTTCAGATGGGGGGTCGGCGGCCAATTACATATAATTTTCGGGGTCCTTGACATGAAATATTGAGCACCACTGATACAGAAACATGAGGTATTTCAGAAAACTGTCAGGATTTAGAAGACATATACATTTCTAAGTCAGGCCCAAATGGGTTAAATACATCTCTCTCTGGTGCATTTCTACAACTAGCGCCGAGCGGAGAGGAGCGCCACGAAGCAATCAACGCGCGAGCGAAAAAGTACCAGAAATTGCGTTCTGGGTTTGTTGGACGCTGTTTTGACCGCTGCCAAAAAGAACAAAATGAGACAAAAAAAAGCAGTTGTTCTCTCCAGCGTCTCTCTTACTTACACACAGCGATGTTTCTTTGGGATGTGTGGTTTATAGAGCCTTGCCGTGCTTGTGCACTAAAGGATGTGTGGTTTATAGAGCCTTGCCGTGCTTGTGCACTAAAGGATGTGTGGTTTATAGAGCCTTGCCGTGCTTGTGCACTAAAGGATGTGTGGTTTATAGAGCCTTGCCGTGCTTGTGCACTAAAGGATGTGTGGTTTATAGAGCCTTGCCGTGCTTGTGCACTAAAGGATGTGTGGTTTATAGAGCCTTGCCGTGCTTGTGCACTAAAGGATGTGTGGTTTATAGAGCCTTGCCGTGCTTGTGCACTAAAGGATGTGTGGTTTATAGAGCCTTGCCGTGCTTGTGCACTAAAGGATGTGTGGTTTATAGAGCCTTGCCGTGCTTGTGCACTAAAGGATGTGTGGTTTATAGAGCCTTGCCGTGCTTGTGCACTAAAGGATGTGTGGTTTATAGAGCCTTGCCGTGTTTGTGCACTAAAGGATGTGTGGTTTATAGAGCCTTGCCGTGCTTGTGCACTAAAGGTGATGCGAAGTGAGATGAAGAACCAGATGTATCTGGTGTGTCTCTGTTGCTGAACTATATACTGGAGCTAAATGTCCTTCGGAGCTACACTATGGGACGTGGTTTTAAAAAAACAACCTCTGACCCCCTTTGTGACAACAGCTGTGGAACCAGGCAAATGCTCCATGGTCCCAGGGCAGCACACGCACGCACGCACGCACGCACGCACGCACGCACGCACGCACGCACGCACGCACGCACGCACGCACGCACGCACGCACGCACGCACGCAGCAACAGCCAAGTGGTGATGGCGACGGGCAACTGAAGGAGAAAAGGAGATTCAGAATGAAAAGAACATAGGGAGAGAGAGAGAGAGTGCAGGTGGCAGAGTTCAGAAGAAACACGGCGAATGCTCTCATGTTTGTGTGTGTGTGGGGGGGTGGGGGTGTTATAGGGTTGTTTTGGGGAGGTTGAAGGTACAATGTTATAAAGTTTTAAGTCTGTCTTTTAACCGCAACGATGTCTGACATATACCGTAAAGTTGGCATGCCCTGTCCAATCCAGTGCACTGGCTGTTTCAAAACCACTGTTTTGATCATCGGAAAACAGTCGTCGTTGTTCCTGACACCAGGGTTGCATTATGTTATACTTTAGCTATTGAAAAATAGCAGATCTACAAGCTCAGACCTTGTGGGTCCTTGATGTGAAAATGTTTGAGCACAGAAACAGGGGTCGTGATTTAGAACACATTTGTAGAATCGACGTCAGGTCAAAATGGGTTAAAATGCCATACAGATTGGGTAGAATAACGTTTTATTCATACAAAATAACGTCCGGGCCTTATAGCTTGGCAGGGTGAAGCAGGGTTTTAACAGTAGGACAGATACAACCAGAAACACTATGGGTCCATCTCCACAGGCTCCCCGACACCTCTCTGCCTAATCAGCCCGTATTACAACCAGAACCGCTATAGGTCCATCTCCACAGGCTCCCCAACACCTCTCTGCCTAATCAGCCCGTATTCCGCCTCATCAGTCCAGTTTTTAACACCAGAACCAATGGGCGTCATTAGTACGCCCGACTCCACCTCTGCTTTATAGCCAATAAAGTTAGAGTTATTGCCCTTGAGCCAAGACTTAGTCAGCTTTAAGTCATGCAGATGATGTCTCCGGCGCTATGTTCAAGTTTGTTTGAGAGGGCTTGTGCTGGCAACAGTGAAAGCGTGTGTGTGTGTGTGTGTGTGTGTGTGTGTGTGTGTGTGTGTGTGTGTGTGTGTGTGTGTGTGTGTGTGTGTGTGTGTGTGCGTGCGTGCGTGTGAGAGAGAGAGAGAGAGAGAGAGATATGTTCTGTACATGATGGAAGGCAGGTAGGGTCAACTGATGGCGGGTGGCTTATTGACTACACCTGGCAAATTATCTGCCTTGACCTGAAACCAACCAGGAAACAGTCATTTTGTTTGGTCTTGCTGAGGAAACCCACTGCTACAGTGAATACATCACCCACACACAGCTCTCCAGGTATCAAAGACTATGGACGACGTGATGTGCGTGCGCGTGTGCGTGTGCGTGCGTGCGTGCGTGCGTGCGTGCGTGCGTGCGTGCAACCAGGAAACAGTCATTTTGTTTGGTCTTGCTGAGGAAACCCACTGCTACAGTGAATACATCACCCACACACGCCTCTCCAGGTATCAAAGACTATGGACGACGTAATGTGCGCGCGCGTGTGCGTGTGTGTGCGTGCGTGCGTGCGTGCAACCAGGAAACAGTCATTTTGTTTGGTCTTGCTGAGGAAACCCACTGCTACAGTGAATACATCACCCACACACAGCTCTCCAGGTATCAAAGACTATGGACGACGTAATGTGCGCGCGTGTGCTTGTGTGTGTGTGTGTGTGTGTGTGTGTGTGTGTGTGTGCGTGCGCGTGTGTGTGTGTGTGTGTGTCCAAGTCCATGTCCAAGACAGTGTTTCAGACTTCAAAGTGCCAGTGTCTCCTGTTTATGTATGAGATGTAAATAAACACGCGTGTCAGTGACTTTTACGCACGCCGTGGTGTTGTTCGTATGCAGAATGGAATACCTTCCTTCTGCGTGGTGGTGGTTGGTATAGCCATGAATTATGCATGCTGCCTGATGTTTGTTATATGGCTTCTTCTCAAAAGGGGAGCGAGAGAAAGAACAAAAAAACAACACATTTTGTTTCTTGTCGAATCCACAACAAACAACAAACCTGTCCCTTAAAACTGACTACATTCATATTTGCTTAGATATGGCCGCTCCTTGTGATTTCGACACATCAGCAATTCTTGCGTGTGTGTGTGTGTGCGTGGGTGCCGTGCGTGCGTGCGTGCCGTGCGTGCGCTGTGAGTCTCTCACCTACAGCACAGCTCAATCTGGGTGGGTGTGTGTGAGAAATCTTTGTCTACGTTCACTTATGTAGGTCACCTAGACGCAGTGGCCCATCAATTTCACTGTCCTAGTTAGGTAGACGTGTGGTACATTGGAGAGCGAGGTGTGTGTGCGTGTGTGTGTGTGTGCGCGTGTGCCCGTGCGTGTGTGTGTGTGTGTGTGTGTGTGTGTGTGTGTGTGTGTGTGTGCACGCGCGCGCGTGTGTGTGTGTGGGTCCTCCATTCCATTTCTCTTCTCTCACTCCTCTCTCTCTCTTTAACCAATATCACAGGCTCCCTCCATAACGCTTCACTTCATACGACCGCAATAAACAACCCCGAGGAGGTAAACTTAGTTAGTGAGATAAGGAGGGAAACGCACATAAACAACACAACGTTAATGCTGTTATTGGGCGACAAACACCCCCCTACCCCCCCCGCCAACACCCTCCCACCCCTCACCCCCCCATCTTATCTTCCAAAAGAAGCCCTCAAAAAATAAAGTTCGCTGCCATTAAAAGTTCCCCCCGCTTATAAACTTTGGTCGAAATTAATCAGCGCAAAGGCACAAAAGCCCATGCACCGCCATGCAAATGGAGTGTGCACGCACGCACGCAGGCGCGCGGTGTGCAGGCTGATACAGGCTCTCTGGGCTATAGAAGAATAGGAAACTGGGGGGGCGAAAAGAATGGCGGAAGGGAGGAGGGGGCGGGCGACAAAGGAAATCAATCAAAGGACCCAATCATGACTGACTGTCAGACGGCCGTTTACAGTAGTGTGCGTCAGAAAGAGTTTGGCCGTTCTATACTCTCTGGTGTGCTACAAGTTCCTATTGTAAAGGACAGCCTCCACGGCAACAATATAGGGCATGTTGAGCATGAAGTTATACAATTCCTTAACTCTTTTTTTTTTGCGGCTAGCTGTTAGCTATGAATGTAGTTGAGTGTGCCGCCCACCGCTGCGTCACTTTAAGAGAATGGGCTGTAGCCCCATGCACACACTCACTGTAACCATTGGCTATCATTAGCATTAGCGCTGTAGCCCCATGCACACACTCACTGTAACCATTGGCTATCATTAGCATTAGCGCTGTAGCCCCATGCACACACTCACTGTAACCATTGGCTATCATTAGCATTAGCGCTGTAGCACCATGCACACACTCACTGTAACCATTGGCTATCATTAGCATTAGCGCTGTAGCACCATGCACACACTCACTGTAACCATTGGCTATCATTAGCATTAGCGCTGTAGCCCCATGCACACACTCACTGTAACCATTGGCTATCATTAGCATTAGCGCTGTAGCCCCATGCACACACTCACTGTAACCATTGGCTATCATTAGCATTAGCGCTGTAGCCCCATGCACACACTCACTGTAACCATTGGCTATCATTAGCATTAGCGCTGTAGCCCCATGCACACACTCACTGTAACCATTGGCTATCATTAGCATTAGCGCTGTAGGCCCATGCACACACTCACTGTAACCATTGGCTATCATTAGCATTAGCGCTGTAGCCCCATGCACACACTCACTGTAACCATTGGCTATCATTAGCATTAGCGCTGTAGGCCCATGCACACACTCACTGTAACAATTGGCTATCATTAGCATTAGCGCTGTAGCCCCATGCACACACTCACTGTAACAATTGGCTATCATTAGCATTAGCGCTGTAGCCCCATGCACACACTCACTGTAACCATTGGCTATCATTAGCATTAGCGCTGTAGCCCCATGCACACACTCACTGTAACAATTGGCTATCATTAGCATTAGCGCTGTAGCCCCATGCACACACTCACTGTAACCATTGGCTATCATTAGCATTAGCGCTGTAGCCCCATGCACACACTCACTGTAACCATTAGCTATCATTAGCATTAGCGCTGTAGCCCCATGCACACACTCACTGTAACCATTAGCTATCATTAGCATTAGCGCTGTAGCCCCATGCACACACTCACTGTAACCATTGGCTATCATTAGCATTAGCGCTGTAGCCCCATGCACACACTCACTGTAACAATTGGCTATCATTAGCATTAGCGCTGTAGCCCCATGCACACACTCACTGTAACCATTGGCTATCATTAGCATTAGCGCTGTAGCCCCATGCACACACTCACTGTAACCATTAGCTATCATTAGCATTAGCGCTGTAGCCCCATGCACACACTCACTGTAACCATTAGCTATCATTAGCATTAGCGCTGTAGCCCCATGCACACACTCACTGTAACCATTGGCTATCATTAGCATTAGCGCTGTAGCCCCATGCACACACTCACTGTAACAATTGGCTATCATTAGCATTAGCGCTGTAGGCCCATGCACACACTCACTGTAACCATTGGCTATCATTAGCATTAGCGCTGTAGGCCCATGCACACACTCACTGTAACCATTGGCTATCATTAGCACACACTGTTTACCTCTCGCCAGAAACGTTTACATGTCGTGATCGAGCGATGCGAGACAAAGTCACAAAAGGACATCCGAAGTCGAGGATCACCGAGGACAAGCTCTCCTAAATTCTCCTAAATATGGAGGTTTGAAAAATCCTGCTTTGAACCGAGAGGTAAATGGAAAGGATTTGTAACGTCCCATAGCTGGTGTTGGCGTTGCATAGCAGCCGGATCAATGCTTAAAAGAGATCTGGGGCTCAACCAAGGGGCCAGTGAGGCACTCCAACGTTGAAGCACTGGGCCCTAGTGGTAAGAAGAGGGTCTACAGGCGGACCCGTGGATTCATGACCGGGAAACCCCGTGCAGCTGGGCTTTAGCATTGAGCGCTCGGTTGCACTTCCGCATTTGACCACCAAAATTTGGTGCTTCGCGCCAGATCAGTCTCTATCCTTTTATATACTCTATGGGCTCAACCAGTATATACACAGAGTATACGAGGGGGTACGTATTTATACGTATACTTAGCAAATAACCTCCCATAGCTGGGGGGTACGTATATATATATATATATATACGGAGCTGGTAGAGAAAGAATGAATTACACATGATGGACATTACTGCACCTACCATTGCCGCGTATCCCTGCGACACCCATGAACATTCCTCATGAAAGTGTGCGTGTTCATTCCATGTAATTCTCATGTTTAACAATAGAACATGAATGCAGTGTGTATATGTAGTCCCACCTTTTTTCTTTTTACTCGACCGCAAAGGCACGCCAAGCGCCAGCTGGCGTCATACTCGGCGGCCCCCCCGAAGCTGAGAATATAAGCGCAGCCGCAGCCGACATGCAGAATCCAATGGCATGCTCTTCAGGAGAGAGAGAGAGACGACTCCTTTACACAACGCCAGATAATCAGATTAAGGAGCTCTAAATGAGACGTTTTCTTGGCAAGTCTCATAGCCGTTTTTACAAGAAGGTAAAGCGAGACAGGGGTTGCCTGCGGCGGGGAATGACGAATCCTTGATTAAACGTAATTAAGGCCACAGGCTATACTGCTGCGTCCAGAACCGGAAGGCGTGTTTGTGTGAGTCTACATATGGTCCAGGAGGGGGGGGGGGGGGGCTCATTCATTCTTAATCCCTTCTGGGCGGGAACCCCTTTTGGTGTTTTTAAGCATTATGTTATACTTTAGCTGTTGAAAAATAGCAGATCTACAAGCTCATAGCGCGGCACTCGGTGCCGCGCTATGAGCTTGTAGATCTGCTATTTTTTTTTAAGATCGTGAAAGTGTGGCGCAAATCTTTGAATATATATTATTTCAGAGCGAACCTTTTTTAACTCAGGGTCCCCCTGGAACAGCATATTTTCAGATGGGGGTCCTGGGGGTCCTTGACATGAAAAAGGTTGAGCACCCACTGACATACTGTAGGAACATAGGGTTTTTCAGAGAACTGTCAGGATTTAAGAAGACATTGTTTTTTAGAATGGGCCTCAGGTCTGAATGGAATAATCAGGCACCAAGAGCAGGCCACACCACCACGCACACAGTCGCATCCCTGCTGCTCCATGTATTAACCCATTTTCACCTGAGATCAGATTCTAAAAATGTCTTCTACATCCTGACAGTTTTCTGAAAAAGCTGTTTCTATGTCAGTCGTTCTTCGATTTTTCAAAAATAGCAGACCTACAAGCTCGTAGCGCGCCACTCGGTGGCGCGCTATGAGCTTGTAGATCTGCTATTTTTCAATAGCTAAAGCATAACATAATGCTAACACCAAAAGGGGTTCCCGCCGAAAATGGGTTAATGCAGCAAGCTTGTTTTTATACGAGGATCTGGCATCGGCTTCAAAGACACCCGGCTGAATGCAGCGATGGGGTTGCCCGTGGGGGCACCAGTATACCGCTAGTGGAGGAGAAAGCATATGGCACGCCGTGCGACTATTAGCGTCAACGGTTGGCTGCTAGTCAACAGTCACGGTTGACGTAAGCAATGCTACATGTCTAACTGTGTCTGTGACGACTCCGAGGTGATGTCATCGGAACACCAAATAAGCCCTCCGAACGCGCGCTCTGTCGGTTCCTTCTTTCTGGGAGGTGCAGGCGCTCCTCGCATATACACACTCCTGAATGAGTTTGGGGATGTCTCAGCAGGCTGCTGTGTGTGTGTGTGTGTGTGTGTGTGTGTGTGTGTGTGTGTGTGTGTGTGTGTGTGTGTGTGTGTGTGTGTGTGTGTGTGTGTGTGTGTGTGTGTGTGTGTGTGTGTGTGTCTGTGTCTGTGTGAGCGTGTGTGTCTTCCAAGTGATTTGCATATGTAACACACACTGTACATTTCACAGTTGCTGGGCTCATTTGAAATGATATTAAGTGCAACATAATTGGGCTGTATAATTGAATGTGAAAGTGTACATTATTACGGAGCCATTGCTGCACATCACAAGTCTTTTAATCACTGGGACTGGGGCCGAGCCAAGATGAATTAACAAAAAATGAGAAATGACGGCTTGGCTCGCACGCAGAGCGCATTCAGTCTGTTGGCCTGCCTCCCTTTTGTGCATTTTGTTGAGTGACTCGACTCTCATTTCTTTTCGCTCATAATGGGCTTCTATAGGAAGACATGGGCATATGGGAGGCAATGAGGGAGGTGGGCATTCATCTCGGTCACTCATAGGAAGACATGGGCATATGGGAGGACATGAGGGAGGTGGGTATTCATCTCGGTCACTCATTTAAGTAGCATTGTCTTAACCCATTCTGGGCGGGAGAACGGTGTTTATAGCATTATGTCATACTTTAGCTATTGAAAAATAGCAGATCTACAAGCTCATAGCGCGGCACCGAGTGCCGCGCTATGAACTTGTAGGTCTGCTATTTTTGAAAAACCGTGAAAATGTGCCTCAAATCTTTGAATATTCTTTCAGAGTTTCAGTTTTTAACTCAAATCTTTTCTTCTGTGGAGGTCCCTGGAACAACATATTTTCAGATGGGGGTCGGCGGCCAATTACATATAATTTTTGGGGTCCTTGACATGAAATATTGAGAACCACTGATATAGAAACATGAGGATTTTCATAAAAAATACATTTTAAAAAGACATTTTTTTAATTTCGACGTCAGGCCTAAATGGGTTAATCAGCACATGTGCCTCGGCAGGACTACAGCCAGAACCACGCATTAGCCCGTTCAGCTCAAAGACTGGCAGAGCTGTGTTTCCTCGTGGAACGTTTTGCGGAAGGCAGCAGTCTGTGTTTCTGAGAGAGCATTATTATTACGGCTGTTTGTGGACATAATTAAAGTGGGAGCTGGTGGTGGTGGTGGTTAAAAAGAGTTGTGAATGTCATGGGGACACTGGACACAACGGAGGGGTGCTCTGTACCGGAAATAACTGCTCTGGACCGCAAAGAACTACTCTGTACCGCAAAGAACTACTCTGTACCGCAAAGAACTACTCTGTACCGGAAATAACTGCTCTGGACCGCAAAGAACTACTCTGTACCGCAAAGAACTACTCTGTACCGCAAAGAACTACTCTGTACCGCAAAGAACTACTCTGTACCGCAAAGAACTACTCTGTACCGCAAAGAACTGCTCTGTACCGCAAAGAACTACTACATGTTAACTGATACAATCTGTAAATAGTATTTGATTAATCTTCGGAGATTCTTGCATATACGGCCCTGTCTGTCTGTCTGTCTGTCTGTCTGTCTGTCTGTCTGTCTGTCTGTCTGTCTGTCTCTCTGTGCGGCTCAGCATGGTAGTTCGTTGCATGCTACCAGCAGGCCAATTCCCAAATATCTTTCAATTCGGTCGACAACTGAGTCCTTAATTGTCTCTCCAGGCTATGGGATATGCTATGGCTATGGATTTCACCACGCGCTACGAGCTTGTAGGTCTGCTATTTTTGAAAAAAAAAAAAGAACGACTGACATAGAAACATAGCTTTTTCAGAAAACTGTCAGGATGTAGAAGACGTTTTTAGAATCTGATCTCAGGTCAAAATGGGTTAAAATGGAGCTGGACCCACTTTGGCTAGCCGGAAATGACATGGAATGTGGCCCAATAGACGCTCCCAGCCTGTAGACTGGCCGGTGTGCTCTGTTATGAAACGAGTAATGTTCCGTCTTTGGATTAATCTCCATCCTGGGCATTGGGCTTGATTTAATAGGACGGAGACCTCCGTCTGGGGCTATAATCGGGAATCTAATCCGATGCCGATTGTGGAGCCGAGGATTCGTCCTGAGGTCAGGGGTGAGTACGAATCCTTGAAGAAGGCGGTTGATGATATGATATATGATGATAAGATAATGTTATCTTATAGTTGTCCTTAGTATCCTTAGTATCAATAGCTTACCTCACTCAATCCTATCTAGGCCCTTATCTTTATAGTCTTGAAGATGTCGTCTCTGACGTCACTGTAGTGACGTCGGAGTGACATCTCATATCCTTCGTAACATGAGAGTGTTAACCACATCATGAACACTCTCATTCATATTCTGTGCATGTCAAAATAGGCAAGAAATAGAATAACACACAACACAAAAATAGCAGATCTACACGCTCACAAAGCGATGAGATGCATGTGACTCGTGAGCTTGTAGATCGGCTATTTTCTATGACGTAGCAAACAGAAATCAAATAAGTGGTTAATGGCATTCTAGTTTCGAGTGTCATTCTTAAATTCTGTTTTCGTTTTAGAATTGTTTCTTCAACATCTTAAGACAGTGAACATAGTGGTTATTTCCAAATAAAGCATGTTATCCCATTTTGACCTGAGATCAGATTCTAAAAATGTCTTCTACATCCTGACAGTTTTCTGAAAAAGCTATGTTTCTATGTCAGTCGTTCTTCGATTTTTCAAAAATAGCAGACCTAAAAGCTCGTAGCGCGCCACTCGGTGGCGCGCTACGAGCTTGTAGATCTGCTATTTTTCAATAGCTAAAGCATAACATAATGCTAACACCAAAAGGGGTTCCCGCCCAAAATAGGTTAAAAACGAGGTGGTGCTATACGGGGTCTTTCTAATATGGCATATTGGGGCTTTAGATATCAAACTGTGAATGAAAGCAATTTTTTCCTTTCACACTCTTTCAGCGCGACTCGGTTCTTCAGGTCTCCCCAGATTTAGATTTCTTCTGCTTTTTAATTCACTCGCTTTACCACAGAGAGCTCATTTCAATCTCAAAGCCGACATCTGTGGAGGCAGAGTGAGCTTTAAACCATTTAGGCCTGAAAATTTCTTCTAAATCCCGACAGTTTTTTCTGAAATACCTATGATTCTATACAGTGGTGCTCAATATTTCATGTCATGGACCCCAAAACAATTGATGTATTTGGCCGCCGACCCCCATCTGAAAATATGTTGTTCCAGGGACCACCCCAGAAGCAAAGATTTGAGTTCAAAGTGTTGTGAAAGAATATACATATTCAAAGATTTGCGCCGCATTTTCACGATTCTTAAAAAATAGCAGACCTATACAAGCTCGCCGCGCTACGAGCTTGTAGATCTGCTATTTATCAATAGCTAAAGCATAACATAATGCTTTAAAACACGACCAAAAGGGGGTTCCCGTCCAGAATGGGTTAAACGGGTGGAGTTAATCCTGTACCAGGGGGGATGAAGCACGCGGCTTACTAGAAGAAGAGAAAGAAGCGTGGAAGAAAGGTAACATTAAAGCAAGTGTTTTTGGCAAAAAAGCGCCCGAACCGAGAAATATAAAGTGACCGCTTCGCACAACATGGCAACTGTGTCTGGATCGCACAACTGTGAGAACACGGAGTGACTGTTAACCCATTTTGACCTTGGAACGATTCTATAAATGTCTTCTAAATCCTGACAGTTTTCTGAAAAAGCTACGTTTCTATGTCAGTCGTTCTTCGAGTTTTTCAAAAATAGCAGACCTACAAGATCGTAGCGCGCCACTCGGTGGCGCGCTATGAGCTTGTAGATCTGCTATTTTTCAATAGCTAAAGTATAACATAATGCTTACACCAAAATGGGTTCCCGCCAAAAATGGGTTAACAAACTGCTGGACCGAACATGAGTGGAACGCTGCGTTCTGATGTGATGTTGGAGCGGTAAATAAAAGCAGTGGGGTTTTTTTTGGAGTTGAGGCACGTTTAGCGAGGGTTGTTGTTGTCGTTGTTGCCCGCCCCATGGCAAGAGCAGGTTGGTTTTCACAAGCCTTTCTAATTGCCCTTTGAGTCTAGACCTGATCAATTGGACTGGCAGTGCTCCTGACCGCGCCTTCGCTATTAGCCAACCTTTGAAGGAGGCTCTCCGGAGGGGGTCCCCCCTGGCCTAGCCAGCCGCGGCCCACCGCTTAATTCATCTGAAAGGTTATTCAGATAGGCGGCATCGGGGGACCGCGGGGCGCCCGCGACTTCCAACCCAAAAACAATTTCTTCTGTGGCCGTCACAGTGCAAAGGGTTATTAAAGAGGCAATGAGATAGAGACAAGATATTCCCTCAGTTTTTTCTCCCCCCCCCCCCCCCCCCTCTCTGCTCGACGCAAAGCCCGAGGACATCTAGAGAGCAGAGCGCGGAGGCAGAGAGGCGGACAGAAAAGGAGATGAAAATAAAGAGACCGACTATAAGAGACAGAGAGGAAGAAATAGACTAGAATGGAAAATGGAGGATGCGAGCGGAGCGAGGGCTAGATCCGACCGGGGCTGTTATCGGACGAGGTGCTTATCGGAGGTCAGAGCCCAGACAGTACCCTGTGGGACAAACAGCAATCCGCCAAATAAATAACCTGAGCGATGGGTTCCCAGGCCCGGGCCCGGCCCGGCCCCCACGTGCACCGCGTATATAAGAACCGATACTTGGCAAGGACGACACTCGGAGAGATGGCTACCCTGTTTTTTATTCTTCTCACTGTCCTATGTGTGACTTTGAAACCTCTCTACGGCGGGGACAGCTTCTCCCTGCTATATACCTGAGAGAATGGATGGGACGGATGGGGGGGCAGCTTCTCCCTGCTACCTGAGAGGAGGGAGAGGGTGGCCAAGGTGAAGCCGGGCCGCCTTGGCGGCGGTTCGTATATACGAAAGTGCTCGCTCTAAAAATAGAGAGCCGTGTGATCGATTCCCGGTGGCTGCATCATGGAGCCGACGTATCGGGGGAAAGATTCCACGCGATGTCGGCTGCTAAAAGGAACTAAGAGAGAATAAACAACAACGACAAAAAGGACTGAATACAATGAACAGCTTCATCTACACAGGCCGGTTGGGGTCAGGGTTGAGTGTGCTGTGTACTCCATGCTCCGTGCTTTGTCACTGGGCTCGGTGTGAGTGCACGGCACGCGGGGAACACAACATGAATTGGATTTATCAAAGCCTTTGTGTCTGTACTGCACACATACGGGCTCTGCAATTACAGACAAGTGTTATGTGCACTTTGCAAAAAGTAGAGAGAGAGTGTGCGTGTGTGTGTGTTGTGTGTGTGCACACACACATAGACACACACTACAGATAGGAGGCCAGTCGGAGCAGAGTGTAGTGTAGTGCTCGGGAGTGCTGGCCTAATGGGAAGGCGATAGCGTCACATAGCATCGCAGGGAGGCAGCCATATTTAGCCGGGCATGCAGCTAGACCTCCGCTCTCTGTGTAAACAACAAGCGTGCCTATTGGCTGAGAGGGGGGACCAAATAAGTGGCCTTACGGGAGGGTGCGGGACGGAGGCATGGAGGGGTGAGAGGTAAAGTGAGAGAGAGAGAGAGAGGGGGGGGGGGGAGGGCCAACTACAGTCACAGAAAGCAGGATAGAGGTGATGTTGTGGACAACAAGAGGGAGGCATATGAGAGAGAGAGGGAGGGAGAGAGGCCCTTCTGCGTCCGTCCGTCCGTCCGTCCCCCTCCTCCTCGTGAATGTACCCACAGACTGGAGTGCACCCCACAGCAAAAATGACACCTTCATTAGCGAATGACCCACCTCCTCCTCATCCAACGACACCCCTCTCCGACCCCCTCCAGCCCCCACTCCCCCCCCCCCCCCCCACAATGCTCCTCTCTCAGTTGTTATCATGTCCTTGTAATCCTGGAGAGCCAGGGTGCTTTTAACAAGGTTTAATGTAGCTGAAAGCCGTGGCCTAATCATCGAGTCCAGATAGCGCACATGCACCGCGCCGCCGCCGCAGCCCCCCCCTCCCCCCCAGTAATAGAATGCCCGGTCTACATAATAAGCGGGCGAGCTCTAATTCATGGGAGTGCCGTGCCGGGGAGAGAAATAGCTTGGGTGGGAGATAGATATGGCTGGCGGTGGAGGCAACAGAGAGGCTGTAAATACAGAACACGGTGCTATCATTATCCCCACATCTTCCCATTTGGCTTCTCTCGCACATGCAGGGGACGGGATATGGGCTCAGTGGAACACAGAGGATGGGATATGGGCTCAGTGGAACACAGAGGATGGGATATGGGCTCAGTGGAACACAGAGGATGGGATATGGGCTCAGTGGAATACAGAGGATGGGATATGGGCTCAGTGGAACACAGAGGATGGGATATGGGCTCAGTGGAACATTCACACAGCAGTATTTGTGCGTCTGTGTCATACATCGATAATAGTCGATGTACGTACATGACCCCCCGCCGTGCCACGCAACCAACACATTGTAAACTTGGGATTTTTTTTTGGTTCTAACTTGCAATGCAAGGCAAAACTGCTTCTGAGTGGAGGGCAGGGCATGTAGTGAATTACCCATAAAGCACATGGGGCGACTGTGGCTCAGGAGGTAGAGCAGGTCGTCCAATGATCCATGGGTCGGCGGTTCGAATCCCGGCTCCTCCAGTGTCTACATGTCGAAGTGTCCTTGGGCAAGACACTGAACCCCAAATTGCTCACGATGTGCTGGTTGGTACCTTGCATGGCTTCCGCCGCAATCGGTGTATGAATGTGTGTGTGAATGGGTGAATGTAATGCACAATCTATGTAAAGCGTCTTGGATAAAGGCGCTATATAAATGCACCATTTACCACATATGAAACAAACGATACATTGCTTACATGAGTTATAAATAACGCATGCAGGCTCCCAAACTATTTCCACAACGGGAATGCTGCGGGCTTCCGTTTCAAAGTATACGCGGGGGCGCCTCTGTGATAAGTTTGTTCGACGGCAAGCAGTCCACCCTTATCTATAGCAATAAGCGTCATAAGTCCCCCCCGCAGCAAAGTAGGTGCCTGTGAACACACTTTTATACACTCTTTTACACAGTATGACCAAATGCACGCCATAAGTATCATCGAGTACCCCCAACAAAGTACAGTATGCATGACTGTGAGCACGAAAGTAGGGCGCTATACCTACAGTATGCTATTTCATATATGCTCTGCACCGTCCATAACTGTTCATTGCATTGTGCAGGAAGTGTCTGTCTGTGCCAATGACAGTGCACATGTTTACGACGTTGCAATGTGGATGACCATCCCTCAGAGATGTGTGCTTATACATGTGAGTTTCTGCAAATTATATTTCGCTCCAGACTTTGATTGATTGAAATATTTATTAACAGTTTGCAGAATTACAGTACATTTCAAGCACAACTCAATACAAAGACTGTTAACTGTGAGTGGACGACCCAATAAAGCATTACACTTGTTTACAAGAGGGTCCGCCTTGTTCAATTCATCAAAAACACTCCACACATCCCAAACTCTTCTCCCTTCTGGCTCCAAAACTATGGAATGCACTTCCCATTACAATCAGAACTGCAGCCTCACTCCCAATCTTCCGCCGTACTGTAGTCTGAAAACTCACCTTTTCAGACTCCATCATGGCCCGTAGCACTTGCCCTAGCCCCTTAGATAGAACTTTATGTAGACTTAGATAGCATTTTATACAGACTTATAGCATGTTACGTAGACAGCACTAGAATTGCATTTTATGTAGTCATAGCACTTCATAGTATATATGTATAGTATAGTATAGTATGTATAGTTTATACATATTATGTATAGTTGTCATTATATAGATATTCCACTGTTACGTTCTTAGCTTACGCATTTTTTGAAAAATCGAAGAACCACTGACATAGAAACATAGCTTTTTCAGAAAACTGTCAGGATGTAGAAGACATTTTTAGAATCTGATCTCAGGTCAAAACGGGTTAAGAGCGTCTGCTAAATGCCTAAATTGTAAATTGTAAATCCAACATATGAGTCACACACAGCCTACACCAGTGTCCAAAATGTGCAAGAGAACTCCCCGTCTTGACGGCCACACGTCCCGTCCGCCCACTGCAGTGACAAACAGTCACATATCAATGTCTCTCTCTCTCTGAAGGAGGGAGGCAGGGAAGCCGTTGACAGTCAAATAACACATTCGTATGCCTAAGACCCCGGCATAAATAACTACATACAGATGCCTTGCCGATGCTCGCCTCGCGCCGCCCTCTCAAATGCTCATCTTCGCCGCCGCGGCCCCGGCGCTCAACGGGGAGAAATGTCACCGCCTGTCATTTTTATAATTTGATTCATGCCTCGTCAAGAATGTGCTCACGCGGGCCGCGGCCGCGCACGGTTCTGCCAAAGTCAAAAAGCCACCCCGCCAGCCCCCCCCCCCCGAGGTTAACCCATTCTGGGCGGGAACCCCTTTTGGTGTTTTAACTTAAGCATTATGTTATGCTTTAGCTATTGAAAAATAGCAGATTTACAAGCTCGTAGCGCGCCACCGAGTGGCGCGCTATGAGCTTGTAGATCTGCTATTTTTTGAAAAATCGTGAAAACGTGGCACAAACCTTGGAATATTCTTTCAGAGCGACCGATTTTTAACTCAAATCTTTGCTTCTGGGGGGTGCCCCTGGAACAACATATTTT
>NW_027637965.1:0-21300 GCF_951216825.1 Electrona antarctica | reverse complement strand
AGAAAAAAAGGGCCTCAGGTCTAAATGTAATAATCAGGCACCAGGAGCAGGCCACACCACCACGCACACAGTCGCATCCCTGCTGCTCCATGTATTAATGCAGCAAGCTTGTTTTTATATGAGGATCTGGCATCGGCTTCAAAGACACACGGCTGAATGCAGCGATGGGGGTGCCCGTGGGGGCACCAGTATACCGCTAGTGGAGGAGAAAGCATATGGCACGCCGTGCGACTATTAGCGTCAACGCTTGGCTGCTAGTCAACAGTCACGGTTGACGTAAGCAATGCTACACGTCTAACTGTGTGTCTGTGACGAGGTGATGTCATCGGAACACCAAATAAGCCCTCCGAGCGCGCGCTCTGTCGGTTCCTTCTTTCTGGGAGGAGGTGCAGACGCTCGAATATACCGTACACACTCCTGAATGAGTTTGGGGATGTCTCAGCAGGCTGCTGTGTGTGTGTGTGTGTGTGTGTGTGTGTGTGTGTGTGTGTGTGTGTGTGTGTGTGTGTGTGTGTGTGAGTGTGTGTGTGTGTGTGTGTCTGTGTGTCTGTGTGAGCGTGTGTGTCTTCCAAGTGATTTGCATATGTAACACACACTGTACATTTCACAGTTGCTGGGCTCATTTGAAATGATATTAAGTGCAACATAATTGGGCTGTATAATTGAATGTGAAAGTGTACATTATTACGGAGCCATTGCTGCACATCACAAGTCTTTTAACCCATTTTGACCTGAGCTCGATTCTACAAAATATCATAAATTAACAGTTTTCTGAAAAAAACCCATGTTTCTATGTCAGCGGTTCTCAAACATTTTCATGTCAAGGAAAAATATATGTATTTGGCCGCCGACCCCCATCTGAAAATATGTTAAAGATTTGAGTTATAAACGTTCGCTCTGAAAGAATATACATTCAAAGATTTTCAATACATTTTCACGATTTTCTAAAAAATAGCAGATCTACAAGCTCGTAGCGCGGAACTCGGTGCCGCACTATGAGCTTGTAGATCTGCTATTTCACAATAGCTAAAGTACAGTATAACATAATGCTTAAATAAAACACCAAAAGGGGGTTCCCGTCCAGAACGGGTTAATCACTGGGACTGGGGCCGAGCCAAGATGAATTAGCAAAAAATGAAAAATGACGGCTTGGCTCGCACGCAGAGCGCATTCAGTCTGTTGGCCTGCCTCCCTTTTGTGCATTTTGTTGAGTGACTCGACTCTCATTCATTTTTGCTCATAATGACTTCTATAGGAAGACATGGGCATATGGGAGGCAATGAGGGAGGTGGGCATTCATCTCGGTCACTCATTTAAGTAGCATTGTCTTAACCCATTCTGGGCGGGAACGGTGTTTATATAGCATTATGTCATACTTTAGCTATTGAAAAATAGCAGATCTACAAGCTCATAGCGCGGCACCGAGTGCCGCGCTATGAACTTTGTAGGTCTGCTATTTTTGAAAAATCGTGAAAATGTGCCTGAAATCATTGAATATATATTCTTTCAGAGCGAGTTTTTAACTCAAATCTTTGCTACTGGCGGGAGGGTCCCTGGAACTACATATTTTCAGATGGAGGTCGACGGCCAATGTCATAGGTCGTTGGGGTCGTTGACATGAGAACGACTGACATAGAAACTTGTTTTTTTTTCCAGAAAACTGTCAGGATTTAGAAAACATTTTTTTAAATTTCGATGTCAGGCCTAAATGGCTTAATCAGCACATGTGCCTCGGCAGGACTACAGCCAGAACCACGCATTAGCCCGTTCAGCTCAAAGACTGGCAGAGCTGTGTTTCCTCGTGGAACGTTTTGCGGAAGGCAGCAGTCTGTGTTTCTGAGAGAGCATTATTATTACGGCTGTGGTGGACATAATTAAAGTGGGAGCTGGTGGTGGTGGTGGTTAAAAAGAGTTGTGAATGTCATGGGGGCCCTGAACACAACGGAGGGGTGCTCTGTAGCGCAAAGAACTACTACATGTTAACTGATGCAATCTGTAAATAGTATTTGATTAATCTTCGGAGATTCTTGCATATACAGCCCTGTGGTGTGTGTGTGTGTGTGTGTGTGTGTGTGTGTGTGTGTGTGTGTGTGTGTGTGTGTGTGTGTGTGTCTGTCTGTCTGTCTGCGCTACCGAGTGTCTGTCTGTCTGTCTAGACAGACAGACAGACACTCGGTAGCGCGCCACTACGAGCTTGTAGGTCTGCTATTTATTTATTTTTAAATCGAAGAACCACTGACATAGAAACATAGCTTTTTCAGAAAACTGTCAGGATGTAGAAGACATTTATAGAATCTGATCTCAGGTCAAAATGGGTTAAAATGGAGCTGGACCCACTTTGGCTAGTCGGACATGACATGGAATGTTGCCCAATAGACGCTCCCAGCCTGTAGACTGGCCGGTGCACTCTGTTATGAAACGAGTAATGTTCCATCTTTTGATTAATCGGACGGAGATTAATCAATCAGGTCTCCCAGACGGAGACCTCCGTCTGGGGCGATGAGAGTGTTAACCACATCATGAACACTCTGAATATTCTGGGCATGTCAAAATAGGCAAAAAATAGAATAACACACAACACAAAAATAGCAGATCTACAAGCTCACAAAGCGATGAGATGCATGTGACTCGTGAGCTTGTAGATCGGCTATTTTCTATGACGTAGCAAACGGAAGTCAAATAAGTGGTTAACCCATTTTGGGCGGGAACCCCTTTTGGTGTTAGCATTATGTTATGCTTTAGCTATTGAAAAATAGCAGATCAATCTGCTAGGTCTGCTATTTTTGAAAAATCGAAGAACGACTGACATAGAAACATAGCCTTTTCAGAAAACTGTCAGGATGTAGAAGACATTTTTAGAATCTGATCTCAGGTCAAAATGGGTTAATGGCATTCTAGTTTCGAGTGTCATTCTTAAATTCTGTTTTCGTTTTATAGAATTGTTTCTTCAACATCTAAGACAGTGAACATAGTGGTTATTTCCAAATAAAGCATGTTAACCCATTTTGACCTGATTCTAAAAATGTCTTCTACATCCTGACAGTTTTCTGAAAAAGCTATGTTTCTATGTCAGTCGTTCTTCGATTTTTCAAAAATAGCAGACCTACAAGCTCGTAGCGCGAGCTTGTAGATCTGCTATTTTTCAATAGCTAAAGCATAACACAATGCAAACACCAAAAGGGGTTCCCGCCCAAAATAGGTTAAAAACGAGGTGGTGCTATACGGGGTCTTTCTAATATGGCATATTGGGGCTTTAGATATCAAACTGTGAATGAAAGCAATTTTTCCCTTTCACACTCTTTCAGCGCGACTCGGTTCTTCAGGTCTCCCCAGATTTAGATTTCTTCTGCTTTTTAATTCACTCGCTTTACCACAGAGAGCTCATTTCAATCTCAAAGCCGACATCTGTGGAGGCAGAGTGAGCTTTAAACCATTTAGGCCTGAAAATGTCTTCTAAATCCCGACAGTTTTCTGAAATACCTAATGATTCTATATAAACAGTGGTGCTCAATATTTCATGTCATGGACCACAAAAAATAGATGTATTTGGCCGCCGACCCCCATCTGAAAATATGTTGTTCCAGAGAACCTCCCCATAGAAGCAAAGATTTGAGTTAAAAGTGTTCGCTGTGAAAGAATATACATATTCAAAGATTTGTGCCACATTTTCACGATTCTTCAAAAAATAGCAGACCTACAAGCTCGTAGCGCGGCACTCGGTGCTGCACTACGAGCTTGTAGATCTGCTATTTTTCAATATCTAAAGCATAACATAATGCTTTAAAAGCAAACCAAAAGGGGGTTCCCGTCCAGAAGGGGTTAAACGGGTGGAGTTAATCCTGTACCAGGGGGGATGAAGCACGCGGCTTACTAGAAGAAGAGAAAGAAGCGTGGAAGAAAGGTAACATTAAAGCAAGTGTTTTTGGCAAAAAAAGCGCCCGAACCGAGAAATATAAAGTGACCGCTTCGCACAACATGGCAACTGTGTCTGGATCGCACAACTGTGAGAACACGGAGTGACTGTTAACCCATTTTGACCTTGGAACGATTCTATAAATGTCTTCTAAATCCTGACAGTTTTCTGAAAAAGCTGTTTCTATGTCAGTCGTTTTTCGAGTTTTTCAAAAATAGCAGACCTAAAAGATCGTAGCGCGCCACTCGGTGGCGCTATGAGCTTGTAGATCTGCTATTTTTCAATAGCTAACACCAAAAGGGGTTCCCACCCAAAATTGGTTAACAAACTGCTGGACCGAACATGAGTGGAACGCTGCGTTCTGATGTGATGTTGGAGCGGTAAATAAAAGCAGTGGGTTTTTTTGGGAGTTGAGGCACGTTTAGCGAGGGTTGTTGTTGTCGTTGTTGCCCGCCCCATGGCAAGAGCAGGTTGGTTTTCACAAGCCTTTCTAATTGCCCTTTGAGTCTAGACCTGATCAATTGGACTGGCAGTGCTCCTGACCGCGCCTTCGCTATTAGCCAACCTTTGAAGGAGGCTCTCCGGAGGGGGTCCCCCCTGGCCCAGCCAGCCGCGGCCCACCGCTTAATTCATCTGAAAGGTTATTCAGATAGGCGGCATCGGGGGGACCGCGGGGCGCCCGCGACTTCCAACCCAAAAACAATTTCTTCTGTGGCCGTCACAGTGCAAAGGGTTATTAACCCATTTTGGGTGGGAACCACTTTTGGTGTTAGCATTATGTTATGGTTTAGCTATTGAAAAATAGCAGATCTACAAGCTCATAGCGCGCCACCGAGTGGCGCGCTACGAGCTTGTAGGTCTGCTATTTAAAAAAAAATCGAAGAACGACTGACATAGAAACAGCTTTTTCAGAAAACTGTCAGGATGTAGAAGACATTTTTAGAATCTGATCTCAGGTCAAAATGGGTTAAAGAGGCAATGAGATAGAGACAAGATATTCCCTCAGTTTTTTATCCCCCCCCCCCCCACCCCCACCCTCTCTGCTCGACGCAAAGCCCGAGGACATCTAGAGAGCAGAGCGCAGAGGCAGAGAGGCGGACAGAAAAGGAGATGAAAATAAAGAGACCGACTGTAAGAGACAGAGAGGAAGAAATAGACTAGAATGGAAAATGGAGGATGCTGAGCGAGCGAGGGCTAGATCCGACCGGGGCTGTTATCGGACGAGGTGCTTATCGGAGGTCAGAGCCCAGACAGTACCCTGTGGGACAAACAGCAATCCGCCAAATAAATAACCTGAGCGATGGGTTCCCAGGCCCGGGCCCGGCCCGGCCCCCACGTGCACCGCGTATATAAGAACCGATACTTGGCAAGGACGACACTCGGAAAGATGGCTACCCTGTTTTTTATTCTTCTCACTGACCTATGCGTGACTTTGAAACCTCTCTACGGCGGGGACAGCTTCTCCCTGCTATATACCTGAGAGAATGGATGGGACGGATGGGGGGGGGGAGGGGGGCAGCTTCTCCCTGCTACCTGAGAGGAGGGAGAGGGTGGCCAAGGTGAAGCCGGGCCGCCTTGGCGGCGGGGTTCGTACGAAAGTGCTCGCTCTAAAAATAGAGAGCCGTGCGATCGATTCCCGGTGGCTGAATGCATGGAGCCGACGTATCGGGGGAAAGATTCCACGCCGATGTCGGCTGCTAAAAGGAACTAAGAGAGAATAAACAACAGTGACAAAAAGGACTGAATACAATGAACAGCTTCATCTACACAGGCCGGTTGGGGTCAGGGTTGAGTGTGCTGTGTACTCCATGCTCCATGCTTTGTCACGGGGCTCGGTGTGAGTGCAGCGCGGGGAACACAACATGAATTGGATTTATCAAAGCCTTTGTGTCTGTACTGCACACATACGGGCTCTGCAATTACAGACAAGTGTTATGTGCACTTTGCAAAAAAGGAGAGAGAGTGTGCGTGTGTGTGTGTTGTGTGTGTGCACACACACACACACACACACTACAGATAGGAGGCCAGTCGGAGCAGAGTGTAGTGTAGTGCTGGGGAGTGCTGGCCTAATGGGAAGGCGATAGCGTCACATAGCATCGCAGGGAGGCAGCCATATTTAGCCGGGCATGCAGCTAGACCTCCGCTCTCTGTGTAAACAACAAGCGTGCCTATTGGCTGAGAGGGGGGACCAAATAAGTGGCCTTACGGGAGGGTGCGGGACAGAGGCATGGAGGGGTGAGAGGTAAAGTGAGAGAGAGAGAGAGATGGGGGGGGGGGGGGGGGGACAACTACAGTCACAGAAAGCAGGATAGAGGTGATGTTGTGGACAACAAGAGGGAGGCATATGAGAGAGAGAGGGAGGGAGAGATGCCCTTCTGCGTCCGTCCGTCCGTCCGTCCGTCCCCCTCCTCCTCGTGAATGTACCCACAGACTGGAGTGCACCCCACAGCAAAAATGACACCTTCATTAGCGAATGACCCACCTCCTCCTCATCCAACGACACCCCTCTCCGACCCCCTCCAGCCCCCACTCCCCCCCCCACAATGCTCCTCTCTCAGTTGTTATCATGTCCTTGTAATCCTGGAGAGCCAGGGTGCTTTTAACAAGGTTTAATGTAGCTGAAAGCCGTGGCCTAATCATCGAGTCCAGATAGCGCACATGCACCGCGCCGCCGCCGCAGCCCCCCCCCCCTCTCCCCCTCTCCCCCCCAGTAATAGAATGCCCGGTCTACATAATAAGCGGGCGAGCTCTAATTCATGGGAGTGCCGTGCCGGGGAGAGAGAAATAGCTTGGGTGGGAGATAGATATGGCTGGCGGTGGAGGCAACAGAGAGGCTGTAAATACAGAACACGGTGCTATCATTATCCCCACATCTTCCCATTTGGCTTCTCTCGCACATGCAGGGGGCGGGATATGGGCTCAGTGGAACACAGAGGATGGGATATGGGCTCAGTGGAACACAGAGGATGGGATATGGGCTCAGTGGAACACAGAGGATGGGATATGGGCTCAGTGGAACACAGAGGATGGGATATGGGCTCAGTGGAACACAGAGGATGGGATATGGGCTCAGTGGAATACAGGGGACGGGATACGGGCTCAGTGGAACACAGGGGACGGGATACGGGCTCAGTGGAACACAGAGGACGGGATATGGGCTCAGTGGAACGTTCACACAGCAGTATTTGCGCGTCGGTGTCATACATCGATAATAGTCAATGTACGTATATGACCCCCCGCCGTGCCACGCAACCATCGGGGTTGCGTCTTAGTTTAGACTAGTCATTGGTTAGACATGGGTTAACAACCCATTCTTGGCGGGAACCCCTTTTGGTGTTAGCATCATGTTAAAATCATGAAAGCATCATGAAAAATAGCAGATCTACAAGCTCATAGCGCGAGGACAGGGCATGTAGTGAATTACCCATAAAGCACATATGAAACAAACGATACATTGCTTACATGATGAGTTATAAATAACGCATGCAGGCTCACAAACTATTTCCACAACGGGAATGCTGCGGGCTTCCGTTTCAAAGTATACGCGGGGGCGCCTCTGTGATAAGTTTGTTCGACGGCAAGCAGTCCCCCTTATCTATAAGCGTCATAAGTCCCCCCTGCAGCAAAGTAGGTGCCTGTGAACACACTTTTATACACGCTTTTACACAGTATGACCAAATGCATGCCATAAGTATCATCGAGTACCCCCAACAAAGTACAGTATGCATGACTGTGAGCATGACAGTAGGGCGCTATACCTATACCTATGCTATTCCATATCTATGCTCTGCACCGTTCGTAACTGTTCATTGCATTGTGCAGGAAGTGTCTGTCTGTGCCAATGACAGTGCACATGTTTACGACGTTGCAATGTGGATGACCATCCCTCAGAGATATGAGGAAGTGCAACCATGTACAACCCAGATTCCGCACAAACAAGGGACTAAATTAATTTCGCTCCTATGCCACCAAAATGTGGAACGCCCTACCAACATGTGAGTCAAGGGAATGTGAATCCCTTGACTCCTTCAAAACCGCTCTCAAAGGGCACCTATGGATGGCTGCAATTCGAAACTGGCCTCCGTAAAATCTGAATCCCCCCCCACCACCGCCCACCCCCTTTTCCCCTCACTGTATACTGTATGTTTCTTTTCCCTTTTTACCTCCCTTATGATGAATTCCTGTTCTGTTCTTTGACTATATATAGAAGTGTCTATTTGTACGTCTCTAAATGTTTTGATGAATTGAACAAGGTGGACCCTCTTGTAAACAAGTGTAATGCTTAATTGGGTCGTCCACTCACAGTTAACAGTCTTTGTATTGAGTTTGTGCTTGAATGTACTGTAATTCTGCAAACTGTTAATAAATATTTCAATCAATCAATCAATGCTTATACATGAGTTTCTACCTATTATATTTCGCTCCACACGTCCCAAACTCTTCTCCCTTCTGGCTCCAAAACTATGGAATGCACTTCCCATTACAATCAGAACTGCAGCCTCACTCCCAATCTTCCGCCGTACTGTAGTCTGAAAACCCACCTTTTCAGACTCCATCATGGCCCGTAGCACTTACCCTAGCCCCTTAGATAGAACTTTATGTAGACTTAGATAGCATTTTATACAGACTTATAGCATGTTACTTAGACAGTACTAGAATTTCATTTTATGTAGTCATAGCACTTCATAGTATAAATGTATAGTATAGTATAGTATATTATGTATAGTTTATATGTATAGTTTCATTATATAGATATTCCACTGTTACGTTCTTAGCTTACGCATGTCTCATGATAATACACCGAGTGGCGCGCTACGAGCTTGTAGTTCTGCTATTTTAGAAAAATCGAAGAACGACTGACATAGAAACATAGCTTTTTCAGAAAACTGTCAGGATGTAGAAGACATTTTTAGAATCTGATCTCAGGTCAAAATGGGTTAAGAGCGTCTGCTAAATGCCTAAATTGTAAATTGTAAATCCAACATATGAGTCACACAACACACAGCCTACGCCAGTGTCCAAAATGTGCAAGAGAACTCCCCGTCTTGACGGCCACACGTCCCGTCCGCCCACTGCAGTGACAAACAGTCACATATCAATGTCTCTCTCTGAAGGAGGGAGGCAGGGAAGCCGTTGACAGTCAAATAACACATTCGTATGCCTAAGACCCCGGCATAAATAACTACATACAGATGCCTTGCCGACGCTCGCCTCGCGCCGCCCTCTCAAATGCTCATCTTCGCCGCGGCCCCGGCGCTCAACGGGGAGAAATGTCACCGCCTGTCATTTTTATAATTTGATTCATGCCTCGTCAAGAATGTGTTCACGCGGGCCGCGGCCGCGCACGGTTCTGCCAAAGTCAAAAAGCCACCCCGCCAGCCCCCCCCGAGGTTAAACAGATCATTGTACATGCTTCTCCCTACAATTTCCTTTAATAACCCTTTCCCAGGTATGAGGAGTGGGGAGGAAATGGAATTTTGATGACCTTCCCCCCCCTCCTTCCTTGCCGACGTTCAGTCCTCGTCTCAAGTACAAATTTCAGACATCAGACACAGTGGTTAAATAGAAACCCTGTGAAAACATAAGCTCCGTATCCCACAATCCAATTCACGCCTTCTCAATGTTATCGTATATACGTGCCTATTTCAGTCGTTTCTTTCCTTCCGCGACTCAGCGCTGTGACAATGCTTCTGTATTGGATTATATGCGGCGCAATATATACACAGTTCTCTCTCTCTCTCTCTCTCTCTCTCTCTCTCTCTCTCCCCATACCAGGATTTATTATAAAGAGGAGTGTATATTGTGTGTAGGGGGGGTACAGGGTTGAAATTTTTGCAGCGCCGCTTGTTGTAAACTGAATTCACTTACGGCACACTCGCTTGTCTCTGGGAAGACGGAGAGAGAAAAAAAACAGGAGATGAGTGATAAGGGCATTCATTGTCGAAGACACACTTCAGTGATGAGAAACTAGTCTCAGTTTGATTCAAAGATGAGCTGCTTGCTACCACCACACACACACACACACACACACACACACACACACACACACACACACACACACACACACAGTCACACACACAGAGCTCTGTTTAAAGAGGGCCCTCCAAAGCTCCCAGGAGTCTGCTGTGAGCCCAGGCAGAGAAGACTCTGATGAGCTTAGCCTCCCGAAAACAGACCTCGATGCCACAACACCAGAACACAGACACACACGCACGCGCACGCACGCACACACACACTCACACGCACACACGCACGCACGCACGCACGCACGCGCACACACACACACACACACACACACACACACACACACACACACACACACACACACACAACACACACACACACACACACACACACACACACACACACACACCTCCACTCCAGAGTGACATACCACCCCCCCCCCCCATCCATGCTGATACTCTCCTAATCACACGGCGACGGCTTGGGGTGACACAGCTATCTGAAAGATGTCACCTCCAGCAATCAATGAGAGTCGTCTGCAATAGAACGCGCGCCGCTGATTGGAAGATTGGCCGGAGTGAAATCAACAGCCACAGACTGCAGAGGAGAGAGAGAGAGAGAGAGAGAGAGAGAGAGAGAGAGAGAGAGAGAGAGAGAGAGAGAGAGAGAGAGAGAGAGACACACAGACTGCAGAGGAGAGAAAGAGAGAGAGAGACACAGACTGAAGAGGAGAGAGAGAGAGAGATAGAGAGAGAGAGAGAGAGAGAGAGAGAGAGAGACACAGAATGCAGAAGAGAGAGAGAGAGAGAGAGAGAGACAGCGAGCCAATGGGAAGCCCAACGAGCCCAGGGTGGTTGTTGCACTGCTTTCCAGCTCTCTGATGCTTTCTACGTCCGGTACTGACCAGTCCAAACCTGTATTAAACTAGTCTGGAACTTCGGTGTGGAAGATGTATTTTTCTCCAAGGGACAGATTCCAGTGTCACAGCAAAAACTCACATCATAAAATTCTGAACAAGTACAAAACATCCATAGCTTATTTATTGTGTGTTCGCGTGTGTATACACGGTTAATTAAACTCTAAAGATTGTACAAATACAACCTTATCGGTCCATTTGGTTCCATATACATTCTTCTTTTTAAGTATTTTAAGTTAATTGAACACTGAGATTTGTACTGTGATGGGTGAAGAAGAAAAAGGAGGGTTCAGAATCCTATAGCCTATAAAAAATAATTGATTAAATCAACGAATTACCAGCTGCATTATTATTATCTGCGGGGGTCCGCTATAACTGCCTCTGTGTCCGTTTCAGCGCAGTAGTTTAGGTATAGGAACCAAAATTCTCTAAGGTGTAACTATTGTGTTATGAGTCGTTCGTTTCCGCCCGGACACATTTGCGGTGCGCACATACAGTACATCAGCCAATGAGAAAACCAGCTGGACTAGAGGACCAGAGTAATCTAGTAAGAGAGTGGCGACACTAGCGTCGACTCCCATTGTAACAATGGAATGCGGAAGTGCTCATTCTAACTCAATGGGATAGTTCCAATATTTGGAACTATAGCCCATAGGCGCTCACTTTGTGGCGAGATCAAAGCGTGTCGCCACTCTCTTACAATTCCATTCGGTATAGAGGACTAGCTTGCACATCGATAATAGACTCAGCATGCTATTGCATAGCAGCTGGTAAAAAATGAAGACTAATTCAAAGATTCAGAGCCAGAAGATCATTAAAATGTCTGTAGATTTGAATTTATTTTTAAGTAGGCCTATTGTAACATATTGTACCATCTCCTGGCATCATACTTTAATACGTCTTTTCAATTATACATTAATGGGAAATACAGACAACCCAACCTGCTACTGTCGCACGCACGCACGCACGCACGCACGCACGCACGCACACACGCACTCACGCACGCACGCACGCACGCAGGCAGGCAGGCAGGCAGGCAGGCAGGCAGGCACGCAGGCACGCACGCTTGTATGGCGCGCACCAGAGCACAGTAGAGAATATGAAGAACAGAGATTTCTGCTACATAAATGCTGAGACCTAGTTTTAAAACAGCTGTTCAAATCTCCATTTACCCATTCCATCCATTCCTCCAGAGAGCCCATGTGCCAGGGTGATCGTTCAACAGAGATGACACAGAGAGAGAGAGAGGGAGAGAGAGAGAGAGAGAGAGAGAGAGAGAGAGAGAGAGAGAGAGAGAGAGAGAGACAGACAGACAGACAGAGAGACAGAGAGACGCTGGCCTTTCAAGAACAAAGCTCCCACTAGGCATAGAGGGGTCTTGGGGAGCAGGGCCACAGGGATGTGAGGGCTGCATTAAGAAGGTTGTAGGGCTCCTCTACTGAAGTCTGTGTCTTTTCTTATTCTTACACTGTGGAGTGTGGACGACGGAGCTTTGATACAGGAAAGAGAAACTGAATTTATCACAGAAAACCGAGCAGACTCTCTCACACTCTGCCCTGTTAACATATTAGCACTCTATACTCCATGGGCATACCCACACCCACATGATGTACATACTGTAAACTCTCTATACTCCATGGGCATATACCCACACCCACATGATGTACACACTGTAAACACTCTATACTCCATGGGCATACCCAAACCCACATGAGGCACACACTGTAAACACTCTATACTCCATGGGCATACCCACACCCACATGATGTACACACTGTAAACACTCTATACTCCATGGGCATACCCAAACCCACATGAGGCACACACTGTAAACACTCTATACTCCATGGGCATACCCACACCCACATGATGTACATACTGTAAACTCTCTATACTCCATGGGCATATACCCACACCCACATGATGTACACACTGTAAACACTCTATACTCCATGGGCATACCCAAACCCACATGAGGCACACACTGTAAACACTCTATACTCCATGGGCATACCCACACCCACATGATGTACATACTGTAAACTCTCTATACTCCATGGGCATATACCCACACCCACATGATGTACACACTGTAAACACTCTATACTCCATGGGCATACCCACACCCACATGATGTACACACTGTAAACACTCTATACTCCATGGGCATACCCACACCCACATGCACGCACACACTGTAAACACTCTATACTCCATGGGCATACCCACACCCACATGCACGCACACACTGTAAACACTCTATACTCCATGGGCATACCCACACCCACATGCACGCACATACTGTAAACACACCCGCCCGCCCGCACGCACGCACGCCCGCCCGCCCGCACGCACGCACGCACGCACGCACGCACGCACGCACGCACGCACGCACGCACACTCAAAACACACTAAAGCATACAAGTAAACATGCACACAGGCCATGCAGCCTTCACTGACTTAGGGTACTTATCAATTCTATGGCAGCTCAAGGCCTCCTAGTTAATCCCCTTTTTATCTTAGTGCTGTGACCACAGAGGGAGCGTGCGTACACCACACCAAAGAGCCTTCAGAAATAGCCTCGCTCTCTACCTTGAGTGACATTATACAGTCAACGCGAGGACACGAATATTCCAACAACTGCAGTCCATAACATTACAGTGTGACAAGAGAAACATTACAATGATTTTACATTTGTCATTTTAGTGTGCGCACACACACGTGCGTGCGTGCGTGCGTGCGTGCGTGCGTGCGTGCGTGCGTGCGTGTGTGTGTGCGTGCGTGCGTGCTAATATTGTGTCTATTATGTTTTACTGCCAAAGCAACTGCAGATGAAATGTTAGCTATAAGCTAACTCTGGTACAGTACATCAAATGGTAACATTTATGTTTAACAGCGTTCATACTATCCTTACAGATAATACATAAATAATACCTACTTCTCTGACCCTGTAAGTGTATCTTAAAGATGGAGTGCCATAGTTTTTTTTGGTCGAAATACACCACTTTAGTGACACACTAAAATCATCCCCTCCCCCGTTATCATGCAACAACAGCTGTGGTGCTAAGGTGAAAACCAGGTATACTTAATGAACTGGTGGTTGTGGCCACATAAAAACACATTTTTAACACTTTCTGTACTAAAATAAAAATATATAGTAGTATAATAAGTACCTGACGATCATGTTTTACGGGGGGTCATGGCACTCTGTCTTTAACTGCTGTGTTGCCTCTGGCGACTGAATTCCCCCCGCGAGATCAATAAAGGTCTTCCTATCTGTCTGTCTGTCTGTCTGTCTGTCTGTCTGTCTGTCTGTCCTTAATTTCCCACCAACCGGACAACTTAGACGCTAATCTTTCATTGATGGAGAAATTAAGTCTCAATCCATTAACGTTTGTCAGTCCAATTATAGATGACTGGTTCGTTACAATGTGTGGCATCTTCTGGCTGTCCTGAGTTTCAAGCTGTTACAATTAGGTGTGTCCGATATTATCGGCCGATAAAAATGCATACATAAAAATGTTATATCGTAAAATATCGGTGTTGTGAAATGTGAGTTTACACCATCATCATTGCCATCAAGTAATCCTTGATCATATTCCATCATATTCAAGGTCTTTTCGGAGAGAAATGAGACTCCAGTCACTTTCAGTGTGTGTCTGTAGGCCCAGGCCGGCCTAGCGGTCCGGCCACCCAGGCTGGTAATCCAGCCTGACAGAATGCCACGGGTCCTTTGCTGTGTCTTCCCTCCCATCTCTCTCCTCGTTTCCTCTCAACCTAACTGTAAATCTATCAATAAAGGCAAAAAGCCCCCAAAAATATATTTAAAATAAAAGTGTGTGTCTGTGACTCTGTGTCCAGCGGATGCTCTTTGATGCTGGTTGATGTTACATCAATTATTCTGACCTGTCAAATAGGCCAACATCTAATCTATAAGATTAGCTGGTCTCATTCAAGTGAGTCCCGGGACTCACTTCATTGAAAACCTATAACAACATCACTGTATTATATTACATTTATTAGATATTTTATTATAAGGTCAAGGTCAAGGTAAACTTTATTGTCCACAAGGGAAATTTGTCTTGGGCTTTCAGCCCTGCTGCAGCCACACATAAAACAACAGTGACAAAAAAAATAGATAGCAATTGTTGCAATTGTTGCAATTGCACACATAGTGTAGATAATCTAACCTCTCAATTGTTGCACACATAGTGTAGATAATCTAACCTCTCAATTGTTGCACACATAGTGTAGATAATCTAACCTCTCAATTGTTGCACACATAGTGTAGATAATCTAACCTCTCAATTGTTGCACACATAGTGTAGATAATCTAACCTCTCAATTGTTGCACACATAGTGTAGATAATCTAACCTCTCAAAAGTCACTGCTGTTCCAGAGCCTCGTTCGACATTTTTAGTTGATGCTGGTACAAACGATTATTAGATCTTATATTGAAATTATAGCTATTTTATTTTATTTGCTATGCGATGTTGTTTCCCGACAATTAGATGCATTTTGGTGAAAAAAAACCTAGACATGTCGGTATCCCTGGAATATCTTTTCAAACGGGGAGTCCGCAGGTTAATTAGTGTCAATTTGGGGGTCCTTGACATGAAAAAAGGTTTGGGAACCACTGCTTTCCTTTCCATCACTGGCTGCATGTTTGGTGGCCATGGTGGCACAGCACAAGCAGCTGGCGGTGCACGGTGGCATTGTGGCCGATGGTGTCATGCTACAATGGTGCATGGTGGCATTGTGGCCGATGGTGTCATGCTACAATGGTGCATGGTGGCATTGTGGCCGATGGTGTCATGCTACAATGGTGCATGGTGGCATTGTGGCCGATGGTGGCACAGCGCAAGCAGCTGGCGGTGCATGGTGGCATTGTGGCCGATGGTGGCACAGCGCAAGCAGCTGGCGGTGCATGGTGGCATTGTGGCCGATGGTGTCATGCTACAATGGCCCTGCAGGCTGCATTGTGGCCGATGGTGTCATGCTACAATGGTGCATGGTGGCATGGTGGCCGATGGTGTCATGCTACAATGGTGCATGGTGGCATTGTGGCCGGTGGTGTCATGCTACAATGGTGCATGGTGGCATTGTGGCCGATGGTGTCATGCTACAATGGTGCATGGTGGCATTGTGGCCGATGGTGTCATGCTACAATGGTGCATGGTGGCATTGTGGCAGCGATGGTGTCATGCTACAATGGTGCAGGGTGGCATTGTGGCCGATGGTGTCACGCTACAATGGTGTCATGGTGGCATTGTGGCCGATGGTGTCATGCTACAATGGTGCAGGGTGGCATTGTGGCCGATGGTGTCACGCTACAATGGTGTCATGGTGGCATTGTGGCCGATGGTGTCATGCTACAATGGTGCAGGGTGGCATTGTGGCCGATGGTGTCACGCTACAATGGTGTCATGGTGGCATTGTGGCCGATGGTGTCATGCTACAATGGTGCATGGTGGCATTGTGGCCGATGGTGTCATGCTACAATGGTGCATGGTGGCATTGTGGCCGGGTGGCAGCGACATGGTGTCATGGTGGCATTGTGGCCGATGGTGTCATGCTACAATGGTGCATGGTGGCATTGTGGCCGGGTGGCAGCGACATGGTGTCATGGTGGCATTGTGGCCGATGGTGTCATGCTACAATGGTGCACGGTGGCATTGTGGCCGGGTGGCAGCGACATGGTGTCATGCTACAATGGTGCATGGAGGCATTGTGGCCGGGTGGCAGCGACATGGTGTCATGGTGGCATTGTGGCCGATGGTGTCATGCTACAATGGTGCATGGTGGCATTGTGGCCGGGTGGCAGCGACATGGTGTCATGGTGGCATTGTGGCCGATGGTGTCATGCTACAATGGTGCACGGTGGCATTGTGGCCGGGTGGCAGCGACATGGTGTCATGCTACAATGGTGCACGGTGGCATTGTGGCCGGGTGGCAGCGACATGGTGTCATGCTACAATGGTGCACGGTGGCATTGTGGCCGATGGTGTCATGCTACAATGGCCCTGCAGGCTCAGAGGGAAGAGCCATCGTCAACCTCCACCCTTAGCCCATTTAGGACGGGGAAACGCCATCTGTGTCACACTGCGTGAACAGAGGGATTAACGGGCCATTATGGGCACTAGACTTGCCCGTAAACCTCAAGTTTAGCGGGCATATACAGTGATATACAGTGATATACAGTGATTGTATACATTACGGGAGTTTACCGGAGTTTGTTGGTGAGTTTACCGGGTGTTTCCTGGGAAATACTCCACCGTATTCCATGCTTTTTGGCGCAGATCACCTCATAGCGTTTAACCACTTTCAACCATTATTTTTTCAACTTTAGATGTTTATCTTGCTATTTTTGGAAAGAATCGTGAACATGAAATAGTTTGAGAACGACTGATATAGATGATAGATGGAGCCCACAGCACACCACAAGGCTACAAAAAGACTTTCTTTATTGAAGAAAATCTGACTGTCAAATCTGTCAGATTTCTCAATAAAGAAAGTCTTTCTTGTACCTTGTGGTGGTGCCGTGGGCGCCATCCATCATCTGCTGAGGTTTCTTTAGCCCAGCGGCCCCCAGCCTGTCCATGTGCTGTGTTCTACGGCCGCTCTATAACCACCGATATAGAAACATAAGGTTTTTCTGAACACTGTCATGATGATTTAGAAGACATTTTGTGTCGTATAGAATCGGTTCTCAGGTCTAAATGGGTTAACCCATTCTGGGCGGGAACCCCTTTTGGTGTTTTAAACATTGTTATAATTTAGCTATTGAAAAATAGCAGATCTACAAGCTCATAGCGCGCCACCAAGTGGCACGCTACAAGCTTGTAGGTCTGCTATTTTTGAAAAATCGTGAAAATGTGCCTCAAATCTTTGAATATATTCTTTCAGAGCGAATGTTTTTAACTCAAATCTTTGCTGAAATAACATATTTTCAGATGGGGGTCGGCGGCCAATTACAAATATTTCTGGGGGTCCTTGACATGAAAATGTTTGAGAACAACTGACATAGAAACATGGCTTTTTCAGAAAACTGTCAGGATGTACAAGACATTTGTAGAATCTGATCTCAGGTCTAAATGGGTTAACCAGGCCCTTCATTAACCCATTGATGCCTGGTGCAACCTATACGTTGTTCTACCCTTGATGCCGGCGCTCTCTCTGTGTCTCATCAGCTATTGTTATAATTTAGCTATTGAAAAATAGCAGATCTACAAGCTCATAGCGCGCCACCGAGTGGCGCGCTATGAACTTGTAGGTCTGCTATTTTTGAAAAAACATAACTATTTAAAAAAATAATGAATAAAAATTTGAAGGTTTTCAGAAACCTTAGGTCAGGCCCTAGAAGGCGTTCCCAGATTCAGCCTCAGGTATCAATGGGTTAACGCTTGCTCGTCAAGCTCCGCTGATGGGCCTCCGTCCGTCGCCATGGCGACACGACTGTGTAGTGTAGTGTAGTGCCACTCAGCCTGGAATGTTCTTTATCAGTCTGGAAGGAATGAAGAGCTTCGACTCGCCGCATTGCACAACGCACGCACCGAGGCGCGCGTGCACGGGCGCCACGCACACGCACACACACGCACACACGCACACACACGCGCGCACTCACACGCGCTCGCACACACACAGCTTCTCCTGGGTGATGTTCTATGGCGTCTTGGGTACTCTGCTGGCAACTGAACTATACCGTAAGTGAATTGACGATTTTCAATGTAGTTCTTAATTGTTTTGTGTTTCAAAGTTCCATCACGCACGCAAAAGAAATAACAGCAATATGTACAATTTAGCATCAAAGTAAACAACCTGGGACATTGATTTCTCTCACCAATAAGGATCTGAAACTGTGTTGCATCCACCGGCATTTAGAAGAGAAGACAAGTCTGTACAAACGGCTTGATATCCTCTAAAAGAAAAGATGTTTACTCTGCAAATAAGAGAACAAACAGAATGATTCTATCACGTTTGGTCTACCAAACTAGAGAAAGATTACATGGATGTGCATAACATTACCTCTGGAATTAGGCCTCCTGGCATTAGGCAACGGATAAAATGTCATCGAGCTATTAGGCCTTATCTGGGCTGTGACCCCAGTATCTGTCATCTGTTCGCAAAAGCTTAACCACTCTCTCTCAAACCCTATAAACTTCCTTGACTGGCGTCCCCTAGAGTGGTGGTTCCCAAACTTGTTCATGTCAAGGACCCCCAAATTGACACTTATTAGCCCGCGGACCCCCATTTGAAAAGATATGCCAGGACCCCCCATAAGAGAAGATTTATACGGCTCTAGCAGTGATTTTCAACCATTTTTTATTTCAAGGACCCCCCAGTTTGACATGCGTTAGGCTACGGATCCCCTATTTAATGGCATTTCTATCTCTGGGACCCCCAATTTATATTGTAAAATCAATGTTGATTTAACTCTGAGAGTGTACAAATGGAACCACATTTTGGTTCCATTTGTTCACTCTCAGAGTTACAGACCCATAATTGGTTCCTAACTATCATTTAGCTGGGGACCCCCTGGAACTCCCTCAAGGACCCCTGGGGGTCGGGGACCCATTTGGGGGTCGCGGACACCTTAGTTTTTGTTTCCTATACAGTTGGTTTTTAATTATTATTATTATTTCAAAACATTTTCAATAAACACTCACCCCCCCCCCAAAAAAGCAAAACTTTTCATGAATTAATAACAAAATCCCAAATATTTTTTTTTTCAGTGATGTCATCATGAAGAAAATCAAAGAAAAACCCAAGAAAATCCCATAAAATTAGAACAAATATTTAAGGAAGTAGTGAAGCCGATCTACAAGCTCACAACCGATCTACAAGCTCACAACCGATCTACAAGCTCACAAAGTGTCGCCACGTTGTGAGCTTGTAGATCGACTATTTTTTCGTCTGCACTTTAACTCTGAAAGTGACCGCTCACTAAGATTGGAATTCCGTCCCATTCCGTTGTCTTGTTTACTCTCTCCGTACACACTGCGAGCACACGTCTGTCTTCCCCGTGACACCAACATCGACAGCTCTTATTAAGATGACAACCAGTAATGATGACAAATACAATTCCCACCGTCTCGCCAATGTATTAACCCCCCCCCCCCCTCCCCCCGCACGTATACACAGCTCACCACCGAAATGTTATTGCGAGCCTTCTCGAAACGAGGGAATATAAAATTACGGGGGCCGCCGGCGCCCCCCCTCCCCCTCCCCCCTCCTCCCCGCGCAACGGCAAACATTTCATTCGGCTGTCTTTTACATGAGGCGGCTCTCCATTAATCCATTTTGGGCGGGAACCCCCTTTTGGTGTTTTTTTTAAGCATTGCGTTATACTTTAGCTATTGAAAAATAGCAGACCTACAAGCTCGTAGCGCGCCACTCGGTGGCGCGCTATGGGCTTGTAGATCTGCTATTTTTCAATAGCTAAAGCATAACATAAATGCTAACACCAAAAAGGGGTTCCCGCCCAGAATGGTTTAATCTTCCTGCGCGGCAGAACATCGGCAGCGGGGGCTTTTTGGCCGGGATATTACACGGGAGTGTAGGAATCTGAATGGGAGGTATATTCAGGAGCCTAGTGGTTTATCCTCTGCTTCATTGGAAGTGACACGGGGAGGGAAAAACACGTGGAATACGATGAGGACTTGTTCCATGGGCCCAACGCGGGCCTAGTCGTTACTCACACCGCCGGAGCCGGGTGGGCGTAAAAACAACAACAACAACAGCAATGACAACAAGGACGACGACCCCGCGTGACAAATAATATCAGCGCCGTGCATTGGATTTCGTCTGGCTTAATGGTATGATGAAGAAGAATGCGAGTGGGGGGGGGGGGACCCGGACGGTGGATGCAGACAAAGCGAACCCTGAAATGACTGATGTGGGGAGGCGAGATAGGTTAGGATTATGAAAGGGGGCCACCTCCTCCAATAGGGACAAGACTATTAGGTTAAGAAAACACACTCGCACAGGCAGGCAGGCAGGCAGGCAGGCAAGCACACATGTTGCGCACGAGTGCACACACACACACACACACGCACGCACAGTGTATTCTGGCAATGTGCAAGTTCCCACATATCACAGACACTACAGCTATCCTATAGGACCGACAGGACCAAAGCCAGCATTGGTAGTCAGTTCAAAACAAAATCACACTTGTGTGAAGTGAGGGGAGCCCACTGTATATATACTGTATATCAGCCACATGATGTCTAACGTCGTCATTTAGTGTCCTATAAACAAACTAATTAAGTCCATAGACTTGGCTGGCAAATGATTTACGGCATAAGTGCTCTCAACAAACAACAAAAAAATCTGTGGAGTGGGACTATAAGGTTTTCCGTAATTTTGTCATTAGATTTATTTCTTTGTATTGTCCGTTTCCATCGAGGGCCACTTTGAGAAATATGTGTTTTTAATTTAAGTGCTATACCCTCTGCCGGGACTGTATATTTCAAGAGACCTTTTGAGCAAGTTGGTGTTTTTAAATTC
>NW_027637966.1:0-1000 GCF_951216825.1 Electrona antarctica | reverse complement strand
TCCCTCCTTCCTCCCTTCCTTTTGCGCACTCTCTCTTTCTCTCTCTCTCTCTCTCTCTCTCTCTCTCTCTCTCTCTCTCTCTCCTTGCCCCCTTCTCTCCTTTCCTCTCCGTGGTACCTTGTGGAACTTCCCCTCCGGACTTCATATTTAGGAACTGACCTCATAATAAAACAACCTCCCTTATAATTCTTCTCCACCAGGAATCAAACAAACGGGCCCCCGGGGGCCTCGCCTCGGCCTCGCCGTGCCGCGTCTATACCGTGAGCCTTCATGGGACTTTACAACCAACGGACCACGGCCGATTGTTTTCCAAAACATTCCCCCAACATTCCCCAGCAGCTCCGCAGGAGAGCCACGCTGAAACATTCAGTGGTCGACCATACAGAGGGAGGGGCGAACGATATAGATGCACTGTTAAATTTAACCAGGATTTCACAATACTTTACATTATTATTTCACAATAAAATACTGTGTTCAGAATGTTACTGTGAAATCACACCATCCTCTGTGATATCACAACAAATTACTGTACTGTAACTTGTTACCAGGATTTCACAACACTTTACAATAATCTCACAATAAAATACTGTATTCAGTAATGTTACTGTGAAATCACACCAGCCTCTGTGATATCACAACAAATTACTGTACTGTAACTTGTTACCAGGATTTCACAACACTTTACAATAATCTCACAATAAAATACTACAGGTATTCAGAATGTTACTGTGAAATCACACCATCCTCTGTGATATCACAACAAATTACTGTACTGTAACTTGTTACCAGGATTTCACAACACTTTAAAATAATCTCACAATAAAATACTGTATTCAGTAATGTTACTGTGAAATCACACCAGCCTCTGTGATATCACAATAAATTACTTTAAAGTGTTGCATTGTGGGATTGGGCGCAAAATGACATCCATTTTAAGAGGGAAAAGCAGTGAAGTGACTGTGAAGATGAAGTTATGAAGTTCATAACTTTGCTCTGATAC
>NW_027637967.1:0-7500 GCF_951216825.1 Electrona antarctica | reverse complement strand
TTTAGCGCCCGCGCCGCTAACGTCCCGGTTTTGATATACAACACCTCAAACCGAGAAAAGACGAGGCCAAAGATCACGGTCATTTTTACAGGAGTCTGTATGGATCGGCCAATCTTTGGTCAGAGCAACAGGGCCCCGTTTAGCGGGAGCCAATTAAACTGCAGGGCAAAGCCAGGAGAGGGAAGGAAGCGCACCGCCTACGAATAGACGCACTGCGGCGCGACAGCTTAGCTAACCACACTGTAGATCTCTAGACCCTCATGATGTTAGATAGGAGAGTGTGGAGGAAGTTAAAGGAGCATCGAGTGATTTGGTTGATTTGGAAAACCTCCCCGGTCTGCCCCGGTAACAAGATGTGCACATGCAACGCACTACAGTGGGGGGGACACGCGACAGGCCAACAGCACACACACCAAGGCCCGCCCCCGCTCGATCATGATTGGCAGAAGGCCCCGGCCCTCTCTATCCTGATTGGATGAAGGCTGGGCCAACCTAGCCAAAAACGAAACCTAAGGTTCTTTGACCCCCAGGGGTTAACTGGGGACAGGGAGGAACTCCTTATATTATGGTCAGCACACTCTATAGTAGGGAGGATTATCACAACAAAACAAAAAAGTGAAATTTGAATTAAGTGAAATCAAGAATATACCTTTAACTCTTTGAGCGTTTCAAGGATTTCTATATAGTAGGTAGACTTCTCTATGGCAGAATGGCGTTTTTTGAATGATTTATTGAAAATTCTCTGTTGTGAATGTGTGACAACGAAAGACCTTCAGAGAAAGCTTGACTTGTCTGCTTACAGGAGAAAAATGAACTGAGTTGATAAAATGTTTAGTTCTTGTGTTGGAAGCCATTTAAAAGAGCCTGCATTTACACTGTTTTCTGTTTCTAGGACAACCAAAAAAAGTTATGCCCGGTTGAAGTTTTATTTTCTAAATAACTTTTTTTCTGCTGGGCGTACATAGCCATGCAATATCTCATTTTAAAGGGTGAGTTGTCTAGTTCAATTAAAATAAAATAAAAAGTTTCTCACATGTACCACTGTAGATATTTTGCCATCTATAAATAGCATGGTCAGTCATGATCAATCTGACCTATCCAGCTAAAAGTCCCCATAGCTCTGAAATTGGAACATCATATAAACTCAATTCTTTTTTGGGGTAAAATTAGACATTCTAACGCACATTTTGATATATACCATGTTTACATAGTCTTACCAGTACCTTGTCTATTCATGCATGCATCTCAAAAACCTGTTATGAAGAAACACAGTTTTGATAAAAAACACATCCAAGGACATTGTTTTGATATGACTTGGTGCCCATGATATGTATCAAAATATAGACTTGAATGTATACTGTATTATAAAAAAGAAATTGAGTTATTACCATCTACCGTTACAGAGTAAATCACAGTTGAAACTTGCTTAGTCATATACAATAAACCTCACAATAGTGAACAAAATAGTCATGACAGGTCTAACTCATTGTAAAAGCGTCTTTTATTTTTTACGACTACTAACATAATAAAATTATAAATATTACAGAAAATAAATAGGCCTACATACAAAACAGTTACTCCTCCCCTAGCTCTGATCCATAGCTCTAAATGCGCATTTAGAGCTATGGATCAGAGCTACTCCTCCCAAATGTCCCCAAACCCAGTCCTTGACGGTGTGTGTGTGTGTGAGTTAACCTGACTCCGCCATATGGGGCAGCAGAGTGTACACTGTGTTCCCCCCTCCTGCTCCCATCTGGGAACTCTCAGGCAGACTTGATGCCCGGCCACAAAACGGCCTGGCCAATCAGCAGCAGCTTCTAGCAACTTCTAGCAGCAGCTTCTAGCTTCTAGCTGCTGCTGATTGGCCAGGCGGTTTTTTGGCCGGGCATCAAGTCTGCCTGAGAGTTCCCAGATGGGAGCAGGAGGGGGGAACCCAGTGTACTCTCTGCTGCCCCATCTGGCGGAGTCAGGTTATGTGTGAGTAGGCTAAATAAAACAAAAACTGCCCCCCCCCTGAAATGAATGAATGAATGAATCCGGTTCAGTGTCGGAGAACGCCATCGCAGTCTTGACTCTTCATCCTCCTCATCCTCCTCATCTGATGCCAGTTCTAAATATATAAAAAGAAATAAACATTTTAGCTGTAGTCAGTGCACGCTACTATTACATGGCGTTTTACCCGGCTGCTGGCGATCAAATGATTTTATTGTGCAGTGTCTTTGTGGGCCGAGTCGTGGCATGAAAAATACAAATAGATGCTTGTATAAGTAGTATCACGATAAAATAATATGGCGACGTTAGAATGAAACACCAATGAGTGATCGCTGGTAATGTAGCTAGCTGCCCAGGGTATATCCAGCACCATTGCGTCGCAATCATCCAGCAACATTGGTACTGGGCCAGTATATAATAGCCAGTACTACTGGCTATTGCCCGGGCTTGTGGCCCGGCCAATAGCCAATACCATTTGTGCAGCGTTTGTTAGCAACTACTACTAGCCAACAGCCAGTGGAATGTGGTGACGCGATGGTGCTGGATATACGCTGGGCAGCTACATTAGCCGCGATCACTCATTGGTGGTGTCATTCTAACGTCGCCATATTATTTTATCGTGATACTAATTATACAAACATCTATTTGTATGCCACGATGCCACGATTCGGCCCACAAAGACACAGTACAATACATTCATTTGATCAGATGTTTTTGTTAGCTACGTCGATCACCTATAGTACCGACCCTTGTTATATATTCTCCGACTATGCCTGTCACGATGACTAAACCAGTTAGATCTATCCATATATGGTTCTACCACATCTATCTGATATCAGCACTAGGTCGGCTCGGGCCAAATATAGGGATCGTCTTACTAGACATGTCATATTAGGGCATTTTCGAATACAATAAAATTACCTTTTAGCGAAGGCATCAGCCTTGGTGGTAACTCCGGTGGGGAGAAGAAAAAACATTGCACACGTGTAATCCGCGAGGGTGGATGTTGCAGCCCGGCCAACGGTCTGGGACTGGAGAATGCCTCTGGACACGGATGGATCATTTTTCAGATTGTTTTTTTTGCGGCGACTGCAAACCTGGCTGAAAAACTCTTCCTCCAGTGCCCACCTCGGAGGAGTCAACCAACCCCCCTGTTCACTGGGGGCTGGGCGTCAGTTTCCAATAGGAAAGCATACACGTGTGTCACGTGACACGGGAATTCTGGGAAATGTAGTTGATATTTATGCTCAATAGTCTATACAGAGGTGCGGACCGAATTAATATATTGGTATTAATAAAAAAAGAGAACTACGGAAAATCACGTACAGGGCAGAAAAGACTAATGCAAAACTCCACGTGTTTTCCAGTAGTAATCTGTCTAAGGGTTAAGAACACTGTAGAGCTCTAGAACCTCATGTTAGATAGGAGAGTGTGGAGGTAGTTAACAATTAGAGCTCTAGAACCTCATGTTAGATAGGAGAGTGTGGAGGTAGTTAACAATTAGAGCTCTAGAACCTCATGTTAGATAGGAGAGTGTGGAGGTAGTTAACATAGCTCTAGAACCTCATGTTAGATAGGAGAGTGTGGAGGTAGTTAACAATTCGAGCTCTAGAACCTCATGTTAGATAGGAGAGTGTGGAGGTAGTTAACAATTAGAGCTCTAGAACCTCATGATAGATAGGAGAGGGCAGCGATCCAGGAGTCAAACAAGAAAATAAGCCTACAATTTACAATTTAAGCAAGAACAAAAAAAGGGTGGCAATACATCACATACATACAGTTGGGTGCCACCGATATTGTCCCTTATCATTTGACCCATTTAGGCCTGACCTCAAAATTAAAAAAAATCCTTCTAAATCCTCCAGTTTTCTGAAATAAATATTTTCACGATTTTTCAAAAATAGCAGACCTACAAGCTCGTAGCGCACCACTCGGTGGCGCGCTATGAGCTTGTAGATCTGCTATTTTTCAATAGCTAAATTATAACAATGTTTAAAACACCAAAAGGGGTTCCCGCCCAAAATGGGTTAACTGTCCTTTTGCGCAGATCACGCAAACCTCAGCAAAAAGAAAAGGACAATATCGATGGCCTCCAACTGTACAAAAGTAGTTATCATGAATCATACGTATAAGCTAAGAAGTTAACAGTGGAATATCTATCTATCTATATAATGAAACTATGCATATCTAGTGCTATATGTGTCTACATAACACGCAAAAAGTCTATATAAATTGCCATAAGTCTACATAGAATGCTATCTAAGTTGCATAAGTTGAGGCTTGGGCAAGTACTACGGCAAGTGCTATATGGGCTACGACAGAGTCTGAGGAGGTGCGTTTTCAGACTGCGGCAGGAGATTGGGAGTGATAATGTTTGCATATACAGTATTATTAAGCCTAAAGTCGCTTATAATAAGCAGACATGGCAACATGCCCTTTCTACCCCCCCCCCCCCCCCCCCCTCTCTATCTCATGCTACCCCCCCCCCCCAGGTATAGAAGTCTAAGTGGAAGTGATAGCGCGGAGGAGGCAAGAGATGGCGTGTGGGAGGCCGCCATGTTTCCCGCTGGAAATGGACCCGAGATGTATTCATCATGTCACGGGCAATAAAGCTCCCGTGTGACGCTGTGTGCATACAGTATTATCATCTACTGTGTGTGTGCGTGTGTGTGCGTGTGTGCGTGTGACTGTGTGTGCAGCCGTGCATGTGTGTATAAAGTTGTTGTGTTTCTGTATGGATGAGTCACCCCGGCCCTGCACTGAAGCAGATGGTAGAGTATATTTGTTTAAGCCGCGTCGAGAGTCTCCTGTGACTTTTATTGAAGTTTTAAACACAAGAGATGTGCTTGAGGTGCCAAAGTAAAACTATAGTACTCGTCATGCGGAACCCGATCTGAAATTTCAGCTCAAAATTTGAAATTTGTAGATCTTTTAAGGCTGATTCAGACTTCCAGTTTTAGGTGAAGAGTCAAGCGTTATTCATAGTCTGGATTTTCGGTGGTGAGGTGACCACCGAACTACAACATGACGTCACTGAGCCGCGGTGAAGAGCAAACCACCGCCACCGCCCCCAAGCCCTTCTCTCTGTTTTTACTCACCACCGCTCAACGTTATTTCAGCTCCGGTGGTCACCTCACCACCGGAGCGGTGGTCACCTCACCACCGGAGCGGTGGTCACCTCACCACCGGAGCGGTGGTCACCTCACCTGAATTTAAAGGCATAGTGGAACGGAAATGGTGGACATTTTATTTTGAAGTTTTGAAGGCTTCAAGTTGAAACACCGCTATGAAGTTTCTGAACCAATCAGAGCGTTGCATCCCTTCAGGCGATGGGACGGTAGCTAGGGACGGTAGCTATGCTATACGCAGCAGCGTGGTGTGTGTTTGTTTACAAATCAGATAGATGGCCAGCTGTACCAGTTTACTGTTATGTGGCTTATTTCTACCCTATGATGATTAAATTGAAACCGAGTAATACACTGTCTGGATGTTATCTTGAATGGGAATAAAAACGGAGGATTTCTGTAATCAATAGCAGCTGTGTTGCACGGATGCGCACATATGGGGAATTAAACGGGTGAGCTTCATTTTTATTGGCTTTTATCAATGTGGGCCTCGACACGTCATCATGCAGCACGTTTTCGTTTTCAGGAAGTAATACAAAATATATTTTTTATGGACTTTTGATATAAAAACACACAAAAATGAGAATTTGCCCATTTTCTTGGGATCCATTGTTAGGTAATGCCCATATGATGACCACGGATATGGTCTAAAAGTGTGAAAAACGTATTTTTAATTTCACTACACCTTTAAGCACATTTCTGTCACATTGTACTTGCAGTCATGTGAGTGCTCAACCTCCATGGCCAACAATTCCTCAAATCAGTCCATTGTTTTCTCTCTATACTGCCTATCTGCCCCTATTCTATGCCTTTCCAATTCTATATATTTCAGAGCTGGAAGCCTGAGAGCAGCTATAGTTTTTGACCCACGTTGGAAAATATTAAAGGACCTATAACATAAAATTCAACTTTTTCAATTTATTTTGTGTTTTCTATCCCCACAAATAACCAATTTTGAACAATCAGGCTTTCATATCATATAGGTGCTTTAATGGAAATTGCTCTCAGGAACAGCTCAACTGATTTTGGTCTCATCGTGATGTCATCAATGTCACCCTACTTTGTATAATTCCTCCTCTTTTTTAGTCTTCAGTTCCAAATTTGCATTTCCACTTTGTTTACAATGTCCACCATTGTTGATTTTCCAAGCTGGCATGGAACGGAAACAAGCCTGGTTTTATCTAGCATCAGTATTATAATCAAATATTAAATAATCTGCATATCAGCACCCTCACCACCTCAGGACATTGTGGTACTGCAGCTAAAACTGCTTTCAAAGTCCAGAAATAAATGACAAGGACTGGTTATATCAGAGTGGTGATTGAGACTCAAACCATTAGAAATAACTTTGAGGGACATAGACAATATGATATTAAAAGCAGTTTTAAAATGCATGTTATTTGCGCTTTAAGCCACTTCAGAAACCATATTAGACCATTTCAGAATCGTTCTTTGAACACCTTTTTTGTATCACATGTTTGTTGTTCTATACACTTTTTTGTCAAGTAAAAAGTTAAACTCTACAAGCGTGTACGTGGATTATTTTTGGAGTCAAGCTTATACTGCTTCAGGGGCTTTGGAACTCAGTGCCACAAACGTCAACTTTTCGAGCACCATTTGTTTTGGAGTGCCTGACCTACGTTACAGGAGGTGTGGCGCACACACACACACACACACAGCTGTAACCTCGTCACAGCGGTGTTTGTGTCGGCTCCCATTACGCGCCTGCATGACTCCTCCTAGGATGTCTGTGATAAAAGCATGTTGCGTGTGTGTGAGTGTGTGTGTGTGTGTGTGTGTGTGTGAGTGTGAGTGTGTGTGAGTCATACACCATGTGACCTGAAGTGAGTTGAACTGACAGAGTACAGTAGGATTGCGTGCATCTTCCACACACACACACACACACACACACACACACACACACACACACACACACACACACACACACACACACACACACACACACACACACACACACACACACACACACACACACACACACACACACACAATCGTATCGCAGATTACATTTATGGTGAAGATGCTCTCTGTCATGCACTGGGATCAGGGGATCAATTCACCCGAGCTGCACATCTGCATCGCAGCGCAGATGTGCAGATGTACAAGTGAGCAGAATAGGGATCATACTGGGGTTCAAGTGGTTATCAAACATGGCATTTTTTTTTTTGTGGCTTTTGCCTTTATTTTATATTTTTTATGGAGGGACAGACAGTAGGCTGACAGGAAATGGGGAGAGAGATGGGGGGGAAGACATGCAGTAAAGGCCGTCGGGATCGGGAGTCGAACGCGCGGCACACTGCCAGACTGGATTACCAGCCAAGGTGCCTGGACCACTGAGCCACGGCCCAGGCCAAAATGTGGC